>NW_024884756.1:17246991-17310039 GCF_019232065.1 Centrocercus urophasianus | reverse complement strand
TTTTTTTTTTTTTTTTTTTTTTTTTTGCTTTTTTGCTTCCATTTGATTCAAAAAACATTCAACCCATTTGCAAAAGTAATCGAATGCTTTAAACATATGCGTGTGTATGATGTTTTACCTGCTCTGTATCATCATGAACATAGTGCTGCTCATACAGACATCTCTCCTGCTCTAAAGTCTCACTAATGAGGCGGGCTACTTCACTCTGAGTCCCTGGCTTCTCTCTGCCAATCAGAAACCTACAAAAGAAAAACAAATTACTTTGCAGCAAAAACTTAAGAGATATTTAAGTAGTTAGTTTGCCATATTATTGCCCTCAGCAACTTTTCTGTAAAATTCTCAAGCTATAGTTTTGTATTCTCCATTAATGAAAAACAGAAGGTATTACCTGATAGAAAACAACACATACCTCACTGTGCCTTTGGTATTTTTGAGTACAGTGGCTGCAAAGAACTGAGTAACTCCCACTAGACTTATGCCATCGACTTCCACAATCTGATCATTTACTTGAATTCTGCAAAAATAAATGCTTTAGATATCAGTTCAACAAAAATATTTGACTAGATAGATTACTGACATGATAAATATCACTTAAAACTCCCTAGTAGCTAGAAACTTTGAGTACCAAGCATTCCATTGCTTAAAACTAATCTCCTGATCCTCAGTGACTATGCTGATTAGCAATTAAAAATTATATATAGTGTTTGCTTTGATATTTTTATACTACTCACACACTGAATGGATTCAGGATCACCAGCTTGATTTTCTATCACTTCTACATGTGGACATTTTCTAAAATTTTCTCAGACATCCTGCAAGAAAACCTAAGCTCCTTTTGAAAAATGTCCTATATTAAGCAAAATAACTGCATTTTTTAAAATTTAACACAAATCAGCAATACAATATTTCTTCACTTGAAGTCAGCTTTTGTAGCTTTATTCACAGTATTTGGCATATCAGATGAAAATGGCTGGGATCAGTCTGAAATGTGCAAAAACTGTAATCAATGCAGTGGAAAACTCACCGTCCATCTCTCTGAGCAGCTCCACCATCTGTTATTGTTTTTACAAAAATGCCCAGTTTTTCCAGCCCCTGATCAGCACCGACTCCCATTCCAATAATACTGATGCCCAGACCGCTGTCACCTAAGGGATTAAAATATTTAATATTAGCTGCATAATAGATGATGCAACACTAAGCAGTTCTGAGGGGCTTTGAAGTGTTTCAAGTCATTCCATGCAAAAGATAAAAATATGTACACGTTTTATACATAAATATTTAATGCATAAATATGTAAAATTAGATTTATTTTTTTTTTCCCAAAATACTTCTGAAAGGTTTTCTGTTTTGTAGTTATGGCTTCCTATTAGATTCAAAGTTTCATGGAACCTGAAAGAGAATTTGAGTTCAAAGTTTGTGAATTGCACATACTCATAATATTCATTCAGACCAGCTGCTCATTAATGTATCCTTCCTAACTTCAATTAGGTATGACAGTTTGTCCTTAATGAAGGACTGTTCAATTAAAAGTCATTACATTCAACAGAATAGCTATGCGTAAAAGCTGCAGCCTACATTCAAAAATTCAAGAACCAATTGCAGCAAAAATGCAGTTTACAATTGCTTTATCTTGTCTTCTCATAGTATCTCTAATATTCAAGGTCTGATTCACACCTTTTTCAATTTCCACAGGAAATACTTCCATTTTCTCCACCCTTTTCTCAAGTTCATATTCAGCTGAGGCTGCCACAGGGTCAACTTCTTCGTTACGTCTATCATAATCTTCATTTGAGTAAGTACTGAAAACCTAAGAAAGGTGACAAAAAAATAGCTTAAGTACTTTCTCAGCCATTTCCAAACACGATGTAATTGAAAGAAAAATCAGTAGGGAAATTAAAGCGGTATTTCTAGAGATCCCATTTTCTAAACAATTATCAATTTAATGAATACTGCTGCAATATTGTTTCCAGTTACATAAAAATAACATTACAGAAGATTCAAAACAATCACTTAAGCACTTTTTGCTTTGTAAATACAACAACTATATAAAAGAAGTCAAGGAAATCATAATCTCTTTTTGCTACAGAGTTAATTTTTTAGGACTACATTCCCCCGAATCCTTTGTTTCTCCCTTCCCCCAAACCATCTGCCAATTACAGAGCCTCCACCAGATGTAGACTTCTGATTTTGCAGGGAATCATGTAGATTCTCAAGAAAAGGAAATGCCTTGTTACATACATTACTATTTTTAGTAGTCACTCCAGCGGAATTTCTGAATTGTTAAAAGATAAATAAACAACAAAATGAATAATGAGTATTAAGACAAATCAAGGAAAGAAGGAGCGACATGCAACATGCTCAATTTCACTTATCAGCATGTTCATTAATCATATACAAAATCATAAGTGAGAGGTAAATCATATTCCCCCTCTTCAGCTATGGGAAAAACAAGGTTTTTCCACTCAAGTTTTTTGCAGGCACTGATATCCCTGCGATATTCACTGATAAACATCCCTGTGAGACAAAACCAGTTACAGACTGCAGCTTCAATCTCCCTAATCGTGAACTTGTAGTGCTGACACAAAGTTCATTTACACTGGCCTACTAATGTTTTGCAACTTCTGCATTTTCACACTCGATAGGTACCTGAAATCACGTAAGCATGACAGGATTAACTGTAATTAGATAGTACTAACATTTTGCCAGTGAATTTATATCCACTAGTATACAGTGTTAGCTCTGCATGGCAGCATATTCAGACACAGAAAAACAGATTACCAAAAAGTGACTGATAATAACTCAGAAATAACACAGGCATCCTTCCTGACGCACCTCCAGACTACAGCTGGAGAAGTGTTCACAAACTGCTGTGTGCCACAAAACATGACCATGGATTTAATGGAGCAGTTCAGCAAGCACGAGTAGATCCACTTGGTAGACAGCAGAAGAAACTCATTCTCAGAAGTCTCATTTCTTGGAAAGTTCTCTTAAAGAGGGAAATGAGTCTTCCTAAATCTTGTATACAGGTAAATAAACCAACAAACTCCTCCAGACACTAGAGGGCAACAACTGGCAACAGATAGACAATGGTTGCACTGAGGGTCTCCCTATTCTATAATCTTTACAGAAAAAACGCAATATAGACAAATAAAGCCATCCAAGAAGCTTTATTTTACCAGTGACAGAAAGAAGTTGATAGGACTTCTTTGAATTAGTTTACCCCTAGCTGCCCAGATCAGTAAACAGTAGAAGCATTTGGATTTAATGGAGCACAGTTTTCCTTTGGAGCAAGGCCTGTCTACTTTGGTTCCTTTACCAATCCCTTCTCCCCTACTCCTCCCCCCCCCCAACAAATACATAAATAAAAATCAATGTCTCTAGTAGTAGTAAGAGAGATTCCACAGTAATCAATGAAAAATGAATAGTAAAAGCAAAAAAGGAAGATGACAGTAATTATTTGGGAGACACTGACCATCTTTTTTTTTTATTAATTATTCTCTCACACACAGAGCACACGATGGTGCATGCAGTCACCAGCAAAGGGAAGACCACTGCCTGCAGCAACAGCCACCAGGTGCTGGAGATTCAGGGGGAATAAAGTTACACCACCACCAAAAACTGAATGACATACATTCATGCTTTGGGCCGCCCATCTGGAAGTTTTAAAAATTATGAAATATTTTTCCAACTCAAAAGTAATAGCTTTGTACTTGAGTGTCTCGTGGAATTTGCCCAAGTTGATTCAAACCTGATGCACTGTAAGAACTCATCACCTGATGGGAATGGATCATAGAATTTAAAAGTAGGTTTGAGTTAAATTTGCCATTGTTATACATAGTATAATAATGGCACAAACATGCAAATGCAGATGAAGACTACTAACACTTCCCCACAACAGCTCCTTGAGGAAAAACCTATCTGAAATCAATTGTGACTGATCTATTAAGAGAGAAAATCATACTTGTCTCTTAAAATGACAGATGGGAACTATGCATGACCACTTAAATAACATTCTAAAAATCATAAACCCAATTAAGAGAAGACAGAGCTGTTTTTAAAAAGTAATGAGAACTGTATTCAGAGAAATCATTTTGAGGGAAAACATGAATTTATAAATAGAAGAATAGCAATACCAGTGACATACAACTGGAAGACAAATGTGGCAGCAACAAGAAGAAAAGCAAGAGCACACTAAAAAAACCCATAGCCAAAGGCAAAAGGCAGACGTTTTTACCGTGTACGTGAGGAATCATAAATGGGATTTACCTCTTAGCAGACCAAATGGTTAAGTTGTTGACATCAATGTAAAAAGCACAGAACTGTTTGGTGAGTTTTCTGCCAAGCAGCAGAAGCAGTACTAAACACAGTTAAAATGTAGATAATAAGTAACATAAATTACAAGTTACAGAGTATAGAAGATTGATGAGAAAGCTAAACACAGTTCACCCCTGCACTGTGTCTGGCAGGATTTAGTCACTGAATCAAACACATTAGGAACAAAAGAAATTCTAATCTTACTATTTTAAAGGCACTGCAAGCTGGAGACAAAAAGATTATGAGTGAGAAAGAAAATAACAAGACAAAAAAAAAAAAAAAAAAAAAAACAAACCCACAACAGTACTTCTTTTAAATATTTTTTTTTCTTTTAAAAGCCAAGATGATGATAATCATGTCAAATGTATTCTGGGCTACTAATAAGCTAACCATTATTAAAAAAAACACCCCAAAACACTACTGAAAACAAGTATATAACAAAGTGTAGATAGCATGTGTTTACCTTCCTTAGTGCTGCTGGACTGCATAAATATTTAACTTCCAACATACCCTCAAATAGCATGGCAATTCCCAAGAACAAGTTCATCTTCAAAAAGAATGAGCAGCACTGAGGACTCTGACATGAAACTATCTGCCCAAGCTGGTATTAAACATTATTACTAAAGAACAAAAGACAGGAATTACGTAAAACTCAATCGAGATTTTAACAGCAGTTAATCAAACAATTCTGGTGTACATTTTACAACATTACAGGTTATAACGATAATCACAGGTTGGTAAGCTGGCTGTTTGTAACACACACTGCCCCAGGCTGCTTTGATGATGTTACCCAGTTCTGGCTGGCAGCCACACCAGCACGTACTTACTGACAGCTACCTGCAGACTGCATGAACTTCCATTTCTTGAGGTTGACAGAAAGGGTTGGAAGGGACCTCTGGAGGTTATACTGACCAACCTCCCAGCTCTAGCATGGCCAACTGATCGTGTGCTCAACTCATTTCTAACAGAGGTGCTTAAGCAAACACAAGTTATTGTCTCAACACCATAGAAAACCAAGTGAATTTGAAAGTCTTTTATCTTGTTACATCTCCAGAAGGTTAACTAGTTAATCTACCATTGGTACCTTCTGGACCCAGTAAAGCTAATGAACAGCAGAAAGAAAGCTGATCTGAAAGAAATAATTTCTTTTACACTCAAGTCCTCTTTTCTTCAGAATGAATAAAAATAATTTGAATCCAAATAAGTTCTCAGAAAATGCTGAATTTTTAAGGACTATTTTAATTAAACTGCAAAGACACATACCTGGAAATTTTCAAACTTATACTTAGTCCTTGAAGAACAAATTTTTTTTTTTTTTTTTTTTTTTTTAAGAACAAATTGCATTTATTACACCAGGAAAATGAATCACTTCTGGAATGCAAAACTCAGTTAATCTCTGGCTAAAAGATGCTACATTCAGTTAGTGCTACTATACAAAACTGAAAATCTCCATCATAATGCTGTCACAGGAAACAGTATTATCACAGAAAAACAACAATAATCTCACAATTCAAAGTCTTAGAAGTGCTTATGAAGTCCTCCTCATAAACTACACACATTTTAGCAGGATGGTATTTCTTTAAGAAGGAAAACTCATGAGGAAGATTTGCTTGCACAGATCTTTGCTGTCAAGTCACAGAACAGAGCTCCACACCTATATTCATTTCTAGTAGAAAGATTTGTTTCTGCACAAACAAAAGCACAATGTTACGCACACAATTAAACAGTAAAAATCAACAACTGCCTCAAAGGGTTCCCAACTCATCAGAATGGAAGCAATTTCAACATCACTTTTAAATTCTAATGCAGTAATATTTGTGGGGAAGCACAACCTACAAAAGCAGTTAAAGTAACACTTAATGAGTTGGGAGAGAGGCACTGTAGTGTTACTGACACCTGCACCTTGAAACCTTGCCAAGCAGTTGGTTCCTATGTCCTCTGAAATACGATTCTTACATTGACCATTCAAGTTTATAGACACTCAATAAAGCCACACAATCAAAATTCAAGTTACGGTTTCAAGAAAATTGCCTAATGATGAACAGTTTCAGCTTTTTCAATGGATGGCCTTTGCAAGACGCCTGGCAAGACCTGAAGTACCCAGGCAAGCATGAATAATCATTTGAAACAGTAGCACTGAAGCAGGCCGAAGTATACCTACACTTAGCAGTTTACTCTTACAGTCTCCCTCTCCGTTTGGAGTAGACATCACATTACCACTACATTATTCCCTCTGTTTCTAAATGCTAGAAGGTTACCTCTTTTTGGCCGTTATTTCAGTGATGAGTGACTATCTGTTTCAAATCACTTCATGCTACCGGATGCTGTGAATCAGAAAACAGAGACACCTGGTCTGTTTTCCGGTTTTATTGATAAACAAATAACACACCAAATTCAGGTTTGATTCAGAACAGTTGGTAACTGTTATATGGGCTGACACTGCAAATCATTCCATTCACTGTAGCATTTCCTGTTGCCAAACAGGAGGGTTGTGCGCTTACCTGCTTGATCCCGTAGCTCTGCTAAGCTAATTTAACAAAGCAAACACGCCAAGCCATCACCACCACCAAGTTAGTTTGCATAAAGGTGTAAGGGCAGCCTTGCTCCAGATCCAAACATCATTTCCCAGCCAGCATATTCAGCCAGCATCATCCAACCTGGTTAGCATTTACATCCCCTGCCTGTGCTGTCCCCTCAGCCCCACTGAATGCCCAGGCCGGCATGTCTGCCCCACAGCACCTCCACCTCAGTTCTCCCGAGGTCGTATGCTTCACAGTTGCATGTTAGAAAATGGCCAACTACTCAATTCAGCCTGTTCCTAAATAAAACACATGGAACAAAATACAAGTCCCAGCCCATATCAAACACACAAAAAATATTCACTGAAATGACAAAACATTTTGTCATTCCAACTTGAAACTCAATTCTGCAAGTGTCTCAAATTCACAAATAAACCCAAGATACTCACAGTACAAGAACTCTTATTTATGAAGCCTTACAGCAGAGGAAACACCTGAATCAACTTATCTGAGATAACCAAAACTACAGTAATGCAATTTTCCTACTCTTAAAATGAATTCTAACGATGCTGAAAGCAGAACATCAATTAAAATGTATCTGAAAGCAAGTCTACTAAGCAAAAATTTAACCACAACTACTTTGCCCTCTGCTATCAAGCCTAAGTATAAAAACTAACCTAATAATTATTGTTCTGCCATTGGTCACATAGTATTCAGTTCCTGCTCAGATGATTAAAACCCACAAACACTGAGAATTTCTGAACCGTGACAAGCTTAATGAGTTCCTTCATGACTCCATTGACATACATCTACCAAACTGTTTTGTCTCACTCTCTTCCTCCAATCTTATGTTCCCACTGTCCCATCCCACACCTAGCACTGGTCTCTCTTCCAAAGATACTTGGAAAGTCAAATAAATTTCTGCTCTATTTAGAATGATACAAAAGGCACAGGTTTATTTTTTTCCATTTCTCAAGAAGTAAATTATGAACAAGTTTCAGCTATTGCCTGCTTGTGCCTTCACATCAGTCTAGGTTAAGTAGACTCAGCTGCTAATAGCAGCACTCATCACAAAGATGCTGAATCTTTCAGCAGCTTAACTGTTGAGCTAATGAACTTGTCTCCTACAAGTCTGCCTATCTGCCCACACTCTGCATAATCACCTTACCTCCCCTGCGATTCCTGCATCCTCCTGTGTCACCGCCTCACGTTTGGCCGGACTACATCTCCAGTGAAACCCACAAGTGACTCCACCTTAGCTGCCCCTCCCTTCTCTTCCCCATCGCTGCCCTCCCAGCAAGACACAGCATGCACTGCACTGCTAGCTACCAAACCCACAAAGAACGGCAAATAAAGCTGCAGCCCTGCCACCACTGAGGACATCCGCAACGATCTTTGGAGGTGCCAATTTTCTCAAGATCAGGCAATAATTAAAAAATACTTTTAAAGATCTCTCTCTCTCTTCTGTCAAATCCAGGTGAAACTGCTAGAAAGTTAAAAGGTGAAAGGATTGAAAAAAAAAACAGTGAGGACGGACTGGTGATGACACTCATAACCTCACATCCTCTTATTTGTCTGCTACATCCAACTGGAGAGCTAGCGTGCCATTTAACTGCATTCAGAGAATAATTTGGTCAAAAATACACTGAGATATAAATAGAAAGAAACAGGCTGCTTCAGCAATGAGGCATGATAGAAAAAGAATTTGTTTCCTTTTTCTGCTCAGATTTGGATTTTTACGTACAGTCCCATACCTCGGCACCAGCCTCTTTCCCAAAGACTCCTGAAATGCCAAATCCACCATTGTAAAACACCCTGATCAAGTATTTCCTGAAATCTAAATAGAAGAACACTTCTGATATTAAAACAAAAAAACAAAACAAAAAAAAAAAGTGCCAAAGAAAGGCATACTTCTTTACAGAAAGCTGAAATAGAAACAAAAGGTCTCAATAAGGACCACAAATGCATAGATGGACGTATGGATCAAATGGACGTAGAATTTTTTTAAACCAGATGAATCTATATGCAGAATTGATTGGATTTATGCTTCAGAAATATTTTCTGACTTCCAAGATGACTGAAATTTCAATAAAAGTTTAAAACTTACCTTTCAAAAAATAAACAAAACCCATCCTCCAAAACCCAACAAAAACAAAACAAAGAATAAAAAAAAAACCACCATATTTTCACAGGTAACTTCTTCCTCCGGTTCACATCCATGCTTTTGGTATTTTAACCTCTTATACTGCTAAGTCTGTCAGAAGAAAATGCGGCACTTCCAGATGCAAGTAAAACACAACCAAACCATGCTCAAAGCCAGGAGTATTTTTTGTGGAAATTGATTGAACGTTACTGTGGAGAGTACAGTAAGTTTGAGATAAAAATACAAAGTAAAGTTGTAGGACAAGATTGTTCAGATATAAGTGCTGGAACATTGATGCAAGCAATAGACAGAGCTTCAAAACACTTAAAATCTTTAAATTGTTTCATCATTAAAAAGATCTTTAACAAATCCCTGATGGGAATACACTGCCACAGCCAAGAAAAAGTAGCTGACTTCCCACATGCCAAACGTCTACTCTCAAGTTCAATTTCTATTTTCCTAAATCAATTTACTTCCATGTAATATACCAATCTCTTAATGCCACACAAGCATCTTACTGAAGTGCTTCAGTGGCTGACAAACATTCAACCATTCATGCAATCATCAATTATTCTCTAATTACAACGACAACTGAAGACTATCCAGGGTCTGGGCATTTTCCACCAGTTAATGGATTTTGCATTCTTTTCTACGTATAGAATCCAGAAGCATAGAAGGTACAGTTCAAAAATCAAGGGATGTATGACACTGAAGCACTACACAACATTTTGTTAAAACAATGATTGGGAGGGCACAAACTGATGTAGAAAAATTGTACATCTCCTAAAAATGGTAGCATTTATAGATGGGCTGTTACACATTAAATCTAGCTGAAGCCTATCTTCATTTACTGCTTCATTAACTTCCACAGTAAGCAGTTCTGTAGTAAAGAGATCAGACAGTGTGCCAGGCTGAACAAGACTGCTATTTGTATCCCAGCTAAACACAGAACAGCTCTATTTTAATGTGTGAGACAAATGGCAATATTATGAAGGATTTGCAGATTCCCTCAAGAGCAGCTGATACCTGGCTGGTTAGACCCACACACAAAATATGAGACTGCTTTTAATTTCTTCATGCAAGAAAAAAAAAATAATGTTTTGCTCAACCATAGCAAAATATAAAAGCCTTTATGAAGGTCAGTTTTGTTTTTAATTTACTTTAAGCCATGTTCTTCACTTAATCTTGAAGTAAAGTATTATTCACAGAGCTGGGGACAAACACCACCATGCAACTTAAACTGGTTAACGCTGCAAATCAAACAGACCTACAGAAGTGAATAGTATCTGTATTATCTTTTTGGGTTATCAGAGCTACAGAACTTCTAAGGATCATAAATCATTACAGAACTTAGTCACAGTGCTATTCAAGGTTTTGAGGACAAAGTTTGATACAGTCAGAGCTAAAGACAGCTGAAGAAGCCAATTTGGAGACGAATGTTTGTTTTACCAACGGAAAGTTTCAGGATTACAAACGTCAAACTGTACTCTGTCATTACATCTGTGTTAATTAAAGCCTTTCAAGGTGATCATGTAATTGAGAGCGAGTTTAATCTCTACATTACAAAAGCATAATGAAGTATAAAGGGATAACAGCACAGTTACCTGACGTTATTTGCACTGTTTGTATTGCTGATCACTTGTGTGGTTTATTCAGAAAACTTTAGGACAAATAAAATATGCTTGTGGATATCTTGGACAGCTGAGTGTACTTTACATTCCTTATTAGCTTCAGATGTGGCAACAAGGGGCTAAAAATAGCCCATGTCCCGCAACACAAACCCAATCTGGCAGTGTAGTTCTGCTAGTAACTGCACAGCATCACTCTCATCACAACTGCAGGAAAAACAAACCACCGAGCCACAATGCTCCTTAAGGGCTGCAGAGATCACACAGCAGCACTCATGTCACCTATGGCAAGTAAGAAACCTTCCCCCACATTTATCATCAGCTTCTACAGAACTGAAGCTTTTATTTTAAAAGTCTCTTCTCCACTCATTTTTACAGGCACAGAGCGACTCCAAATAACATAGTATTTATATAAGTGTTCCATCGTTCCTGAAATTATCAGTTCAAAATTACGTGTTCTTAAGCCCCACTACAGCTGTCAACAATTGCAGAGCTCCAACATGGGTCAGACATAAGGCTAACAGTATTAGCTTCAATCCACATCCCCTGGGAGCTCCCATCTCTTTCTTATACTCAAAAGCCCTTCACAGCTGAGAAGAAACTTCTCAATACAGATATTACTCGAGCTCTCTCCATTACCTACACCATATCCCACGTTTGTGTTGAGACTATCACGTGCAATGGTCACAAATCCATCATTGCAGAGACTCAAGCATTTTAAAACACTTTTCTTCCCCAAACATCTTCTGAATGTTTTGAATTTTCCTCCTCAAATGCCTGCTGCACAGCAGCTGTAAAACACAGAGCTGGCTGCTTTATAGCTGCTACATAGCTACACTGGGAAGAGCAGCAGGATGGGCCAGACCACAGCACAGAAGGAAAACAGCCAAAAAGCCAACTCCAGCCTGGCCCCATGCAGGAGGGTCTAGGAAGGGGAGAAACACAGCCTTCTCTTCTAGAGCCGCGGATGGCTGGAACGGCACTCACATTTCAGTCATGCTTACTTGTCTAAATAAAGCTGAAGGAAGTTAGCTGGATGCAGTTCTCACTATGGCACTGCTCGGAGCTGTGGCTGGGGGCCAGAAATCATCTTTTTTTTTTTTTACCACTTGGGATTTTTCTCTTTCAACTTGAGATGCACTAAAATCTATCCATAAAGCCAAACAAGAAACCTATTGTATGAAAAGAGATCTGAAATTTCACTGCTCATACTGCTATTAAGTACCATTTATTCTGTCAATCCTGAAGTCAGGCATCATGGCAATAACCATGTTATCTTAACACAAAAATACTAACAGTTGCTATTAAATCCATCTTTTGTCTGTGCAATTGATAACCTGGCAGAGGCAGGCTCTGGAGGCTTTCAGAGAAGCAGCTACAGTCAAAGGGCACTGGTTACCAAAACATGAGATTTGTCTGCAGGAGAGCTCCCATCACAGCTGGCAGAGATTCCTATTAATGCTTTGAACTAAACCTGACACTGACGTAACAGAGAATGCAGGAAAAGCCTGTTGCAATCACTGCTTCTAGGACTTCAGCAACAACAGACCCAGCCTACAGCAGGACAGCATGCACCAGCAAACCAAAGAGCACTTCTAGCAGATGACTTGCTGCGCTCCTCTCAGACAATGATGCACAGAAACACAGAGAATGGATTGGTGCCCTCTGGCTTTCCAGCAGCCTTCACCCCATTCCTTATGCAGCTCCCAGAAGCAGCACTGCCCCTCCCCTTCAGAGCTCCAGGTCACTGCTGAGACAGCATCAGCCACAAGAAAGCCATATAAAGCCATCCTGCCTATAAGAAGGACTATAAGAAACCACAAGTAACAAAATGTGGATTTTGCCATACACAAACATCTTCAGGGACAGCACTGGTCTATCTTTATCAAAGTGGGAGCTTCATGCTGCAAGAAGTACAGGAGTTGGAGTTTTTACATCATTCTCAACAGCACAGAGAAAGCATAAAAACTGCTTTATTGAAGATGATGTTTTTTCTTCTACTATTACATGAATGAAAAAATACAGTTGAGAAAGCCTGGACAGTTTCCCACTCCATCTTGTTCCTCATCTGCCAGTCCTCTCAAATTTCAGGTGGGATGAGAATAACCACAGTCAGCAACAGGACTACAGGTACACAGGATTTGCACTACAGAATGACTTCATTCATTCTGTGGGTGTTTTTGGTGACTGAAGAACAGAAACCCACATCTTCTCAATTTGTTAGCACTCTAACTCGTAGTGCTTCTCATTATTAAGTCATTATATTATTAACTCTGTCTTCCACAACTTAGGGACTCGAACATGTTCATCACACAAATACCCCTAGAGAACATTCACCCTGCCAATATAAATATTATAGACATTACTTGTATTTTAATAAATATTCTATAATGGGTAATACTGCAAAAAAGTCTATAATCTTAAATAATGGGAACAAGTAATTCGATATTTTCCCACACCAAAATCAAACAATATTTGAAATTGTATCTGAAGATTATTTTAAAAAAATCTGTACAAAAAGTAAAACTGAAACAGTCCTTTCCAGTGCAACACCACAATTTTAAACAAATGAAATTAAGCACTAAGGGCCATGTGTCTGAACTTCTTAAAGTTAGTGTTCCTAAGGGTATTAAGCAAGTGAAATCTCATGTGCTTTGCTATGCTACCTCGTGAAGCTGCTGTGATTTAGAAATCACTTGTGACAACTTCCACTTCTCTCTTTTTCAGAAAACCAAGCAGTTTAAAGTCACGTAGTTAACACTACTGAAAGGGCTTTTACAGGTTTGAAAACAAAATGAAACACAAAACACTTCCAAAATACATTTCCTGGGTATTTTGAATTGCAAAACAGAAAAATGAAACAAACCTACAAAGAAAATTCAAATGTACATACCTTAATAGGAGCTGTAGAGAACTTGACTTTTCGGTCTGGCACAGGATCTTCCTCTTCAGAAAGTCCAGGAAACTCCTCGTACTCACTGTCATACATATATTCCTCCTCTTCCTCCAAAATTTCGTTGCCTTCAGGGTCCTGGCTCTCTGTATCCCTATAATCATCAAAAGCTGCATTTTCTATTCCAAAAGTACAGAAGCCATCTCTCTGCTTTTCTACTACTTGCTCCTCTTCTCCAGTATCCCCCTCTTGCTGTAGAACATCCTGAACTGGACCATCTTTAACAGACATCCCATCTCTCACTTCTTCCTGATTGGTTCCGTTTCTTTCTGTAAACTCTTCTACTAAATCCAAGGAATAGCTGCTCCTTTTCCCTTCTTGTATTTGATATTTGAGTGGTTGATCCTCATTAACAACATGACCTTTATCCAAACCCTCTTTTCCATGCCCTGAGGTTTCATCTTGCACAGACAGCTCCACACAAGTCTCCTCAACAGGGGAAACCTGGGAAAGAATAGTCTCTGTTCTCCACTTTGCCTCCTGACAGGATATACTGCTCATATCCTGTAGGCTTCTCTCCAGCACGGCTTTCTCTCTCTTGTCTTTTTCAAACACTTCACTCTGCCCACCTCTGTCTATCACAGGCACTTTGGTGGAGGCAATCTTCTCTGGACTTCTTTCAGCAGTAGTAGATGAATCCGAACTGCAGTGGCTTTTCAAAGGGCCCTGATTCAGGTCATCACTTTTGGAAATTTCTTTGGAATCTTCAGTATCACTGTCACCCAGAAAGCTTTCCAGCCTCCTAGAAATGGGCCCAGCATTCAAGATGGAGGTTTTGGAACCATTATTGGGATGCTGCTGCTTCAGCTCACTACCATGATTTTCAACCTTATCCAGTGCAACTGAAGGACTCACATCTGTATTAAAATTGAAGTGGTCTACCACACTGCTACAATCAGAAGCTGAACCATGTCTCCTCTTATCTTCACTTCTTTCACATTTGCTGGGAGAATATCTGTCCACAGAACTTCGTTGTTTTATATTTCTCTCGAACAGCTTCCTGGTCTCCGAAAACTTTTCTGCCAGGGCAACTTTATCCAAATCTGCCTCATCGTTGCTACGTATGATCTTATCAGCAGTAGAAGTCACAGATGACGAATCCACAGGACTGCTGCTGGGGCCAGTATTTGTATTAAGAAGATTGTTCTTTTGGATAATGAGGAAAGATGTGCTACCTGGAGAAGGCCCATGTTCTGCTACTGTGGCCCGACTGATTAATTTGGTCTCAGCAGGTGGACTACTTTCACAAGAGGGTGTGGAAGCGGAGCCTCCCATTTGCAGAAACATACTTTTGATCTTGTGAACTCTATTGCCATAAGTGGCAGCTCTACCTCGACTGTGCGGGTCATTTCCCCCTCCATTAGAAGAGGTGCTCAGCTTCTGCTGCAAGCCCGTTTTGTTGGAAACGTTTTCAGGACTGTTCACTCCATCAAAAGAGCATTTGATAGCGTGGAAGTCAGATTTGTAGGCATTTCGGTGTGGAGAAGCACTTCTTAAAGTCCTTTCCCCTTTGCCCTCAGTTTTCATCATCGTCAGAGAGCAGCTCCCTCAGCTCCTGAGGAGCGGAAAGGAAAACTCACAGGCACCAAGCTGCCACCCTCCGACGCCGCGCAGAGCGGATCCTGCAGAAGAGCTGCCTTTTCCCCCTCAGCCGGCCTCCACGCTCACATTCAGACGGGCTGCGCCGGTGCATACACGGAGAGAAAGAAATCACAGCGCCTGTACGGCCACATCGGATGTTATCTCCGCTGCGGATCACAGTATCCAGAAGGCCATCTGCAAGGGGACGCAGAGTTTTAATTAACTCGGGACCTCGCCAGCGTGCGACACGAATCCCGAACTCGCGTTCCCGGGAGGGAGAGCGGCGCGAGCCCAGATAAAGCCCATTGTGTCCGCCGGGACGCGCAGCCACGGCTGGCGGCGGCCGCCCGGGCATTAGCCCCGAGGGCTCCGCGGAGCAGCGGCCGTCCCCCGCCCGGCATCCCTCCGCCCGGCGCCGGCTGCCAGGGCCGCGGGGCCGCAGCGCGGGGAGGAGGGGTGAGGCCGCCGGCCCTTCCTGCCGCCCAAGGAGGCCGGGCCGAGGCGAGGCAGAGGGACCCGAGTGCCCGCGGGCCGCCCGGAAGCGAGGGAGCCGCGAGTTTCGGCGGCGAGTCGGAGCTCCCCAGCGCCTCCGCACCTCGGGGGTCGCCCCGGCACCTCGCCCCAAACTTTCCGAGCCGGCCTACCTGGGGGCGGGGGTCCAGCCAGCTCCTTCCCCTCAGCGCTCCCGGCCGCCCGGCGGCCGCGCGCACCGCGCCATCGTTACCCGCCGCCCCGCGCTCCCCACGCCGCCTTCCTCCCGCCCCCGCGGCCCCGCTCCAAACCGCCCGCCCGCCCCGCGCCGCCTCTCACGCCGCTCAACGCCCTCCTCGGCTCGGCTCGGGCCCGCCCGCGCGCCGCCTCGCTCCGCTCGCACACAAAGAGAGGGAGCGGCGGGCGCGCCCTCGTTCCTCTCGGCGCGAGGGAAGAGAGGGGCTGGGGGGGCCGAGGGCAGCCCGGGATCTACCACGCCGCGCGAGTTGCGGGTGATACCATGTCGGCGGGACCGGCGGCCGTTAGCGCGGGGCGGGGCGGCCCGGGGCCCTCGAAGGCGTCGAGGCGAGTGGCGGCGGGGAGCGGCCCGGGCCTGGCCCGCCGCACCCTCACCGAAGAACGCGGCCGAGGCGCCGTCCGGGCCGCCCCCGGGGAAGGGCCGCGCGGGATTTTCGAAGCCCGGCGCTGCGGCCGCGGTGTTGATGCCGCTCCCGGCTGAGGGCGTCCCGGCGCGGATAGCCGGAAGTAAAGGGAACGCCGCATCCGCAGACTTTTCTCCCTTTTTCAAATCCACGCCGTTTTAGCAGAAAACCCGCTGACGAGCACGTGGCGCCGGGCGGAAATTCTCCCCGCCGGTACCAAGCGAGAGCCCGGCGGGCAGCGGCGTGTCGGGCACTGCTCTGCGGGGCCGCCGGGAGCCGCGGAGCGCCTTGCCAGCGGGACTGCGCGTGCACAATTGCGTTGGTCCAAATTGCGGCACGGGCTGTGAGCCATCCCGCGAGGTGCGCGGATCGGGTTACTGGCCAGAAGCTGCTTCCACGTAGTATGTACAAATCGCACAACGATCAAGAGAGTGCCCAAAGAAACCAACAGAATGCCTATATTAAAAAGTATTAAAAAGAACTGCAGGCAGATTCTGTATTTTTGCCCTGTGGGAACGTCCAAAATGTGATGGTTTTTCATTCCAAATTCAAATAACTGAGTTTCCAGAGGAACAAAAACTTGAGAAGAGCCAAAGTGCATTTCATCTTGTAGTCACCAGACCAGCGGTGAAATTCAGACATTCTTACAGACATCCACATTGGCTTTTTCTAGCACTTCATTTTTCTGAAACAAAGGGGCTATGAAATTCTTCAGACTTTCTTCCGTGTTTTCAAGTGTTGGGACAGCAGTGTTCACCAAGACCTGCCTCTAGCAGCCTAAGGTACGCCCTGAAGCGCTGCTTTAAGTAACGTTTTACAATAAGTAGTTTCAATCCAAGAGTGACAAATGTTTCACATGTTGAGAATATGTAGTTCTTACCTAGAACAAAGTAGCAGTGGCCTTCCTCCCACATCTCCTGACACTGTTCTTCCTGGGGCTCCCAGGCTGGGCTGAAGCTGCAAGGCTTCTGCACCATTTCCAGTGCACAGTGCTGTAAGAGAACACAAAGAAAACCTCCTTGTACAAAACAAAGTAAATACAGGGTTGTTCTGCAGTTTGAACACTGGGCAAAGACCATTCTGTGCACTGTTTCAGGAGCCTGCCAGCACGTAGGAGGCAGTTCAAAGGAAAACAAAGGCAGAGCTCAGGAACAACATAATAATAGAGCTCAGCTCCAACCTGCGCCCAGGAAAGTGAAAGGCCTTTGCACAAGGTGCCTAAATGAGGCTGCAGCAGGAACATACTCTCCTGTTTTGGATTCCTCTGTGCTTCAGGAAGGTGGGATTACAGAGCATAAACATAAATGTAAGTGCACCAAAGATATCTTTATAAGGAATAAAAAAAAAAAAAAAAAAAAAAAAAAAAAAAGTCTTATTCTACCTAGGATAAGATATGCAAGTTATTTAGGCTAACTATGCTGGCTAGAAGGGACAACATTATCAGGATGGACTGGTTTCTAGTGAGGAAAGACTGAACTGTACTCTAGGTGAATTGATGTGAAGGAAATAACAGAACTATTTACAGAAAGAATGACTAACAAGATTAGAGGAATTCAAGATAAGTACATCTGGAATTTCAGCAAGAAATCTGGGAAGGTGAAGTAGCTTGGGATTTCACCACAGCTAAAACTGCAGTGAAATCCAGGAAGAGCATCCCAGAGATTCAGACTGTGGGGGTAAAACAACGGTGAATAAGCAAGTGGTTTGCACTGAGCATTTTGGCAGTGGAGTGTATTCTGGAAGGACCTCGGCTGCTCAAAATCTTGGGGAAAAGGAATGTATTGTGATATATGAACTCACGAAACCCACGAAAACAGACAAAAAGGAAATGGTTTCCACGAAAAAGAAGATTCTGTAAACTCGGTTGCCCAAACTGCACTGAGGTAAGGTTTGTTTCAGCATTCACTCACAGACCACCACTAGTACAAGAATTACAATATGTGATGGTAAACTAGACCAGATTTTGGAATGGGATTCCCCTAGCAGCTTGCTTTTTCTGTAGAACATTACAGTTGCACAGCAGGACCCCAAAGATTACAAGTGTTGTGGATGAAGAAATGCTTGAAAGACAGGAGCTAATTAAGTTTCGCTCAGTTCCATTCAAATCATGCTGGATAACTTGGTAATTACTCTGCTGCGTGCCAACAGCACCACAGAGAAAGCCTGAAACATCATTGCGTTTGTCTTTGCTATTGTATATGATGACATACATGTTCAGCATTTCTTTTCATTTCTAAAACTGCAGCCCCAGTGGTTGGGTAAGTTACTGCCTGTTCTGTGTTTTACTTCTTCTTCTTCAAGTTGAAATGGAGCTGAAATGGTGAACAGCAGTGCTGTAATCTGGATGGTTTACTCTTGGTTTCTCCTGCTATTGTCACCACTGAGCCTTCCCCATTCTCCCATTCCTTTGTTTTCAGCTGTCACTTGAGCCAAATTATAAAGAAAAAGCCTTTCTTCAGTAAGCATACTGTAGAATGGCATATTTTATAGGTCTGAAAGAAAGAAAAAAGCGGGCCATTAGTACAGGCCCTAATAAGAGTTTTATTTTTAAAATTTGCAAGTGCATTAAAGAAATACTTTGTTGCAAGCAAACTTTAGTTAGAAAGCTATTATGATTTCTGAGTACTGACACTATGAGCTAAGTGCCAGAGCTCAACACTCAAGTCCTCAGCTTTCACGGTTGTCACTTCTGCCTCACAGCAGGGCTGACCTCTCTAATTCCCAAACGTGTCTGTTGTGCAAAGCTCCAGGGAGGGGCAATTCTGTTTGATAATATACATCATGCCTATCTAATGTATTAATTTTCATAAATCAGTACTTCATTTGCCACTTGCTGACTAAGAGCTGGGCCCTTTAGGGACAGGGTCTGCAGAATGGTAAATCCAGTTAGTAACTAGTTCCTCCTACAGCCCACCCAGCGTGTTGTTTCTCAGAAATCCTGTGAATTAATACCCTGACTAATATTCTGGCCACAGAACCACAAATGGTAAATGAAGGTTGATGCAACAGCACTGAAACCTGCATTTAGAGCTACTGGCATGCCAGCATGTTACCAATGATTTCTGCAAGCTAACATTACTTTACATCACAGCTCCAAAGCACATTGGAGATTCTTCACTGGAAGAATCTCTTGAGTTCCAAGTCTACAGAACCTCCTACTCCCTTAAGCTGCTAAAAAAAAAAAAAAAAAAAAAAAAGCCTGACTAGAAAATGCTTGTGATTTTGTGATTTCCCTCACCTTACAAGCCCCATTCCTTATGCAGCCAACCCCGCACACCCAACCTCCTACTCCCTAAAGCTGCTAAAAAAAAAAAAAAAAAAAAAAAAAAAAGCAGCAGGGATGTGAAGAAAGATGCCATTGTAGAATTCTGTGAACACTGGTTTGAGAACATACCAGGTTTCTCAAGCATAGTAAGCAGATGTTAGCGTGACAAGGAGGCAGGGGGTCTTAATAAGAGCCATCCTACTGAATGCTTTTTGAGCAGAAAAATCCCTCAGTGCATTTTTTGGCTTGATAACTGGAGTTCTGATGACATGGTTTAATTGAATTTACAGGAATTCAGCAAATAAAGTTCATGACTATTGTCTATTTCACCAATTTCCAAAGCAACAAAGCACACGCTGTCACACTGCCTGCATATTTCTGAGTATCTCCTACTCTGCGGAGACTTTTGAAAACTGGCCAACTGGTTCAACCAGATTTGACACTGCCTAAGACTTTCCAGCAATAATTATGTTCTAACGAGTTTTGTAAATACAGGCAGAGGAGGAAGAGAGACCTGGTAAAATCAGCCAAGGGAAAGGTAAGAGATTACTCCTTACAAGCCATTGGAGAATCCTGCACAAGTCACACAGGAGGAAAACGTGATGAATGTTGTCAGTCATAAGAAAAGCCTCAGTTTGAAATTGCGTCTTTTTAAAAATGGAAGTCAGTCAACTAAGAGACACACAGTGGAAGGATAACCGACATCTTTAATTCCAGACTTCACAGCACAATTTCTTATTCAGAAGCATTAGTTTCTGTTCGGCCAAGCAGTTTTTACACAAAACCCAAAGTGCTTCTGTAAATCTCTTATCTTAATAATAATCAAGAAAGCTATGAGACTGATTTGAAATAAGTCCTGCTCACACAGTTACGTGCATTTAAAAAAGAATAAAGAACATCTATGTTGTTTCATAGCACGACTAGGAAATCGTTCTGTTAAAATGCCTACCCAGAAGACATACATGCTTATGTACACTTAAAAAGGCAGTTAAAAAAGTATTTTTGAGTTATAAGATAACCTCATAACCTTTGACAGGCACTCCTTAAAAAGTATCTTAATTTTAACCTTCCTATTTCCCAGACCATCTAAAAAACAGACACATGTATGCAGAGATTATGTTTAGATTATAATTTAAAGCCAAGCCAATGTAGGTCGAAAGCAAACTAGAAACTTCATAACTGCTTAGTTTTTAAATTGAACTAGCACATCATAAAGTGGAAAAGGAAAAAGTACAATCTCATAGATGAGTAAATTGTTTCCCCGAGTTACTTACAATTTCGAATAAATAAGGCAATATTTTGAAATTCTGTCAGTATAGAACATGTATGTCCTTAACATTTCCTAGACTTAGAATATTAAAAAACAAACAAACAAACAAACAAAAAAACAACTAACCATCAACTAATAATGTCACAAAAGCAGGAGAAAAGTATGAAGTGAATTCAGGTTCAAAAATTCAGTTAGCTTCTTTAGTAAGTAAGGCTGAGTTATGTGAGCGATAATTATGGAAAATAACACAAAAATGAAAGGTGGAGATAAAAACAGAAGGTACAATTTAGGTATACATTATACACAACAAAACAAAAAACAAAATAATTTAGATCACAAAATCACAGAATTGTAGGGGTTGGAAGGGACCTTCAGAGATCATCGAGTCCAACCAGATCTCTTATGTACCAGGAAAATTTTTTAGTATGATGCAAGGAACTACCAAGAAAACATGCCATTTCCCAGCTTTCTTTAGACAGAAAAGAGGAATCAGATGCCCACTGCAAGATGTACCTGCAATTATGGTAGATGAGGAAGCAAATGGCATTACAAGAAAAAAAAAAAGAGAAACATTTTATGTAAATGCTAAATTCTCATCAACATTTTCAGAGAAATTATTATTATCAGTGAAATTATCAGTGAATCTGTAAAATAGCTTTAAGGGTGTATATGTATGTGCGTGTCTATACAATCAACAGTAATTAGAGCTAATTTTGGAAAGTTCAACTAAAAACATTCAGTTTTTCCTTGGAAAAGTCCTCATTTAAAAAAATTTTAGAGGACAAAATAACTGTAAAGAAAATTCTTTACCATTAAGACAGATTTTTTTTTTTTAAATGTGAGAAGACATATTTCACTTAAGCTGTTTTTTTTTTTCTCATTTCTAATTTAGCTTGTGAATCCAATCACACATTGTCCAGATCTAGCAAGAAATAACTATCTTATGACTGAAGTCTTTCCTACCATGACCCCTAAAGTAAGAGGCAAAAAGAAACCCACACTCTCCAAATCCAAGCAAAAAAGTAATCTCTCAGAAGCAATCACTAAGATTTGCACTACTGTTATGAACTATGACTGAAAAAAATGCATTGTGGGAGAGCAATTTCCTGTTCAGTGCCTGGTGAATAGCAGGCACTACCGCTTTCTGAACTGCAGAGAGATGTGCCAGCCACCTGTTCGAAGGTATTATCTAATTTGAAAATTTCTGTCAGATGTTTGTATTCAAGTGTCACTCAGAATCGTTCAAAGAACTTCATTATCTGCTGGTGGATTATCACTGTTTCAATGCTACTACTAAGGGACTCATCTTGACAGCTGATTGACTGATTCAATTAGACACATTTAAGATGTATATCAGTACCCTGTGGAAAGATAAACAAAGTGCCCATTCCTTTTATTGGTAGGTGGAAGTTCCTTGTTTAAGGGGAGCCGAAACCAGCCTGGCTGATTTCCTAGATTTCACAGCTGGAGCTACTTCAGAATTACATTCCTAGGCTCTCTGTCTGCAACGCTGCTGGCTCATTTTGTACTTATTTTTGGAGCAGAAGAATGAGAGGCCATTCACGATGGCTTTTTAATTTAGGAAATACCATTAACAGGCTTCTACACTAACGGACTCTCAAATAAATGCGCTCTGGAAACAAACTTAAAAGACTGCTCCTGTAACATTGTTTACATTATTTTCTAAATATACAGGCTGTATTCTTGTAGTAAAAGTCAATGCAGACATACCCATATAAGGAATGAAACATTCGTTTCTGTATCTTTATTTAAGAAGCAATGTAGTACTATTAGTAGCCATAAAAAAAATTATCCCTTGAAAAGATTCCGTCCTGGCCTTACATCCCTATCCTTAATATTTCCCATTATCATTTTAAATAAGGAAAGCATCTCAGGGATTAATCTGAAGCATGCTCACATCACTGAAAAATCACTTTCATCTTGAAATAAGTGTGCTTTTGGTGAGGTTTGGGTCTGTTTAACAACAACTGCATACTCAGTTGGCATATCTTTGCCTCCAAGCCAGCACTGGACAAGCGGTTATCTATCACTGATGCAATCTAGAACAACTAGCTGGAGAAGTAGCAGCAATCCGCTGGCAATCAGAGGGCAAGTCCCAAATGTAACAGCATGGGAAGAAAGGCTGGGTGGCTGTCAAGCATGCTGAATCACAGGAAATTAAAGAGAGCTTCAATTTTGTTATAGACTTTCCCCACACTGGAGTTTAAGCCTCTAATCATGGAGCTAAATCAAGGCTGAGCCTGGAAAGTAATACTTTAATATGGTCATAACAACTACAGTTAAGGTTACAGAAAAGCTGATTACAGCAACTTGTTTTAAACATGAAAACAAAACCACAGAGCTGCTCACATGGATGTCTTATGGGATGAATATGTAAGTACAGAAAACATCACAAGATGTAACAGGAAGGACAGTAGAATCAAGTAGAATCAATTGTGCCTCAAGGCACAATCTAGCTCTGATGTTTTTGTTAGTCCTCTAGCTCTAGGTATGTATTCACACCCCAAACACCAGACAGCTGGTGATCACAGCCCTGTGGTGAAGCACACTAGCAAAATAAATTATACTGTGTTTGTAATCACATCTTTCCAAGGAGTGGTATTTAATGAGACTTTGGAGGTGTCTTTCTCAAAACTTAGACCTACCAGTAAAGCGCAAGTCCTAGTGTGCTGCTCATCTGTCCTGTTTTCATGTCAAAGAACAACGTGATGTGCCTTTGCAAAAGCTGCTTTAATGATACGGATGTGCACTGGAGGATTTTGGCAGTGAATCTTTCCAAAGAGTCTTTCCCAGTACTTGGGCTGACATACCATACTACTGAGCTTATTTAAGCAGCTGCCAATTTCTTAATATCAGAAATAGAAAAAAATTCCTCATTCCAAAGCCTGTAAGTTTTTTTTTTGTTTTTTTTTTTTCCCCAAAATTACCTCTATCTGAGATATTAACCAGGCAACATTCAGCTTTGCAGTAATAACATCTCAATAACTCGTCTACTCATGCTTTAATTCTCTGAGAAATAAGCAACTTTTTTTTCTTACTGTTTTCAACATTTGTTTTCTGTCCTGAAAAGCTTTTGAATACAGCCTAAAATTAGAACTTCAAATGAATAAAAAGTATGTTGGGAAATACATGGATCATTTCACGTTCATTGGTTTGGTTTGATTTGATTATTTTTTTTTCCTGCATTGTGAGAGCTTTGCACACAAGGATCTAAGTCCCAGGTTGTCAGGAAGGATAAAAAAAATCAGTTCCATAGAGCTAGCATAACCCTTCAAAACTATTCCAAAAACAGTATTTTTGAAGCCTGTGGAAAAGAAGTTGCATTGAAATAAACAGCAATATGCCATAATCTATAACAAATGAGGCTGCTTTTACTTAATATTCAGTTCATGTTAGACTTTACAGATGTTCAAAATGTTAACTCTGCTAGAATTAGACTCTTCATGTTTGGCCTCACTGTGTAATCGGGCTCCTCTGAGCTACCAAGACTTAGTCCTCATCCTGCTAAATGTTTACATTCTGAAACTAAAAAAATTGCACAGAAATTCTTTAAGTCACCGCCTCTTCAAAATAAGATACTGTGACTCAAAACTCCTTCAAATTGGTGCAAATATACTTAGTCACATATTTGTGGTGATGAAATTCACAAGAAGAAACTATAATCAACCATGACTGTGGCCCTTGCTGCATTTCCTGCATCTTGTTGCCTGCTCACTAACTTTGCCTTTCTGTAAGTTGCTTCTGGTGCTTCTAACACTGACCAAGGCAACAGGATAAAAAATAATCAGATCGCTCTCTTCTTCTCACTTTAAAATTAATTGAATTAGATACACAAAATAAGAAAATCTCAATTCAGAACCAGATGATTTTTTTTTTAATGGTTAAAATCGTTAAGGAAAACTTCAATCATTGATAAACTACTGGCTTCCCATGGCAGTTATTTCTGCCTCTGATGGCATTATACAGGGGAAAAGCAGATTTGGAAAATATGCCTGCAAAGGAGCACTTAGATTCAGATCTGGTTTAAAGTCAGTATGTACATCTGGGTTGTCTTTCTTGGGTTTACAGAGTACCTGGTCTAAGGAGCAGACTTTCATATAGATACTAAGCCTGAAAATCTACTCAAACACTATTTTAGCCAGCAGGTGCAGCCACCAAAGTGGCCTCATCTCATCTCAATGAAAACTGTCACTCCATGGAAAATGTTTCAATATGCTTTCTAAATTTTCTATGAGTCACATAGCTTCATTTTTTATCTTCATCAAAACCTGTATTTTACCCAATTTTGGAGGTTTCTTTCTGTTATGCAGTCATTTAATTAGTCTGTCTAGACAACAATGTGAGGTCATCATCATACCATCTGTTAAACTTGTTTGGCTTTGTGTGTTCACAACTCATTTCAGTTCAGACGTTACCAGAACATCCTTACAAATGAGGGCAAACCAGACTAAATCATATTTCCCAAGCAAACTACAGGTAATAGGTCTCCTATCGCAGGAAACGGTGCTATTTAACGGCATACTATTTAATCATAGCTTTATTACAGATGTATTTAGAATCCATTTCAAGCTGATCTTACAATATCTTCATTTTCATCGAATCAACATACTATGGATGAAATAAAAAATGATCTTCCTGTTTCTATATTGCTTCTGTACTACATTTTGCAACCTTAATACTTCTAAAGTAAGACAGATTACTTTGCCCAAAGTATCAAATGTGTAGTCACCTCTCTTTGATCTGATTAGTGCCAAGATAGTCTCATCCCACGTACATTAGAAATAAGATTATCTAGATAGAAATTTAAGAATGCTGGCATTCTATTTCTTGACCTTCTGAGTTAAGTTGCAACAATAACAAAAAGAAAAAAGCAACTAAAATTAGAAGTGCTCTAAGTGCAATAAGGAGACCAAGAGGTATTTCCTGTTTATGACTTCATCCAGATTCTCCCTTCTGCAGGTACATTCGAAATATTTATTCATCCACCACTGGCAGATAATTCAGCAGCAGAAGTGGAAGCTTCTTCTGCACTTGTTACTCCTGCTCTATTGTGGAATGACAATTCACAAAATGAGTTCATTTCCCATTCTCATTTGGGCTTTTTTTAAACCTCTTAAAAATCTGATCTAGTATTACAGAGCATGAGGGAAGATGGTTTTTGGATAACGCAATGAAATATACTCATTAGCCTCTTAGAAGTACATTTGAGGTTGCACTGAGGCCACTGAAGTATTTTCAAGGCTAGACATGAGCCAAATAATAACAACTTCAATTTTCCAGAGGAATTTCCTGGGCCTAGAGATGAGAAGACTTTATTATGTCTAAAGATGTATTTAGCACTACTCTTCACAGAGAACAAAAAAGCTACTGCTGTTTTCTCTATTCTCTGTAACATTTGTAATCTGTAACCACCAGTGACACAAGAATCTGTCTTATGATCTATGGAGTACTCATTCCTCTTGCTTTTGCATAGAATGATGCAGAAATAGCCTTCGCAGTGACATACCTATTGCTACGTGCCCACTTTCCTCTTACACTATTCCCCAGGCATCTGCGGTCAGCTATTGTCAGAAACAGGATACTGATCATCTGCTACTGGCTATTGCTGGAGTCAGGATCCTGGGATGATCTCATGAAGTTATTCTGGTGTTTCGCCATTCCCTGGGTTTTTGGAAGGTTATTCTTCAAATGTAAAATATATGCCAGGTTAGCAAAACAAGCTGGGATGAGAGGGAATGACTTGAGGGAGAACTTACCCTACATTGATTTTGAGTGAACACTTGAGCAAAGTGTTTTAAGACCTACAACTAGAAGTGCATGAAGGTGGAAGCACAGAGCCAGACACTGGAGTCAAATAATTTGTAGGTGGACAGTCTTAGCTAACCTATGTGAATCCATGGACGTACACTCCAACAGGAAGTGATCTGTTCAGATCATAGATTTCTCAGACAGAGATTAAGACAAGAAAAGGAGCGAATTCACATAAAAGTCAGCATGTTTGAGTGACAAGGAATTACTTAATTTATAGTGCTAGTACAAATGAGGAAAAATGCTTGTAATCTGAGAACAGATTACAGAAGAAAAAGATTTTGACATTCTTATTGACTTTGAATTGTAACTTGCATACGCCAGTCCATAATCTCACTCAGACAAGGTGAGAGGGAAGGCACTGCACGTCGTAAAGGCATCAGTTCTGAGGGCCACTCTGTTCTCAAGGCCAGTATGAACCAATACCATTTTTAGGAGGCTGTGATTTTCAACTGGCAGGAAATGAATGAAATGAGGGGGAAAAAAATTGATTTTATGCCAGCGTCTGGGATATCAGTTCTGCCAACTGACTGTCATCTACTAGTAGCAGATGTGCTATAAAAAGAGATGAAATTTATTGTTAGCATGTTGCTTGACAGCCAAAGCCAATTACAGAATGAAGAATTGAGCCTTTTTAATAAAAGAATTTGCATATGGAAATTACATGTATTTCCATATAGTGATAAGTATTTTCAAGCTGCTTAAAAGAAGGCTTGACTACACTCATTTTATGTTAGTATGCATTAGCATAACTCCTTACTTCATGCACGGTGTAGAATTTTTCAGTATAATGTTTGAGTCTGATAGTATTACACTACTTATTTCTTGTCCTCCTCTTAGTGGGTATGATAACATGCTAAAAGCAGCAAGGGAGACTTGGATTATATGCCACAGAAAGCTTTCCAATAGACAGAAATTGTGGAGCACATGAATAGATTGTCAAGGGAAATTATGGCAACTTCATTGCTGAAGTTTTTTTTTTTTTTTTTTTTTTTTTTTTTTTTTTATTTTTTTTTTAAGAACTTGCAATACAAGCATCTCTTAGAATGCTTTAGGGAAAACCAGTTCTATCTGGGACAGGAGATCAAACACATGATTTCTCTTGGTCTCTCCAGTATTAATTTCCTGGAACCCTTTGAGGAGTCTCAGTGCTTCCCCACCAGAGTAACTGTGAACTGCTAACTGTAAACAAAACACAGAGTATACTTGGGCTGTTTTGTTGCATCCTCCCAGGCAAAACACTCATATGCCTGACCTAACCAGGCAGGTGAGCCAAAGTCAGTGCAGCTGCAGTACATTCTTTTTTCCAAAACAAGTTTAAGATACCCTAAATTAATTGCTAAAAGCCACTGACCCGCTGTGATCATCTCACTCTCCAGTTACTGCCAAATCCTGTACTCCAGCTTCACAAATGCAGGTTTGCCGCACTCAGTGCATTCTGAAAGCTGCTGCGAGGGCCATTTTCCCAGCCTGCTGCTTTGACTGTGGCCCTCAGCCACTGCTTCTCCATGATGACCCTGTTTGTTTCAGCCAGCAAAGTAATCATAAACCCCAAGGCAGAGATCATCTCTATTCTGCATCCACTTGTCATGCTGAGGCTCTGAACTGTGGTGCATATAATTAACAAAGCAAGAATGGAATAATATTAGATAGTAGAGTATGGAGAGGGTTGTTTTGTTATTCATTTATTCTGGGCTGAAGTTGATGTTAACAAAGATGAATATTTCACGATATGTTTTCAGATAATAACTATTCAATATTTGCACGTTGTTTCAACTATTTGCTCAATAAATGAGAAATTCACTGCAAACTGATGAAAAAATAAGAAATGAAAAGAAAAATACTTGTTAGATAACCTCTCCCTTTAGACAGGTTCTTGTAATGCTTTTTCAACCAAAACTAATTTCTAACAAAGGTTTCTGTTTGTTAATAACTCCCAAGACTGGCTGGGGAGTGGTACAAGAGGAGAGGAGTAGGCATGAACAAAAGAGGCTTTTATTTTCAGAGAAAATTTTGGATGTTTTTCAACTTTTACTTAAAACCTTTTTTGTCTGTAAGGGGTTTTTCTTTTTTCTTTTTTTTTTTTTTAATATAATGAAAACTCAGCTTTCAAAAGATGAGAGATACATTTTAGAAAAAAAAAAAATACTAATGAGAGTAGACTGCCACTGAAGAGCAGATTTGATAGCAAATAGTGGACCCTGCATTTCAGGACAATCTCTGAGAAAATTTTTTCCATTTTCAACACATCACTACTTCTTTTGCCTTTGCCCACTAGCATGCACTAGAAACATAATACTGCACTTGAGTCTTCCCCATAGGCACCCAGCCCCTGGTGTGCTTTGAGTAACTGAAATATGGCAGCACTGCACTGAAATGGCAGTCACATATGACTTCTTGAATTTCCAAAATATAATTGTGCTTTTGCTCCCTAACATAAGTATTGTAACAGTAAAATAATAAGTTCCAAAAGAGACTCCAGAAAAAGTTACTCTGCCAAATAGAACTCTGTAAGATTATTTTTTCCAGGTCTATGAGAGCTACGCTTATCACTTGGAGAGTATCACTCAACTCTCTCCCTTGCTATCCCTATGTAGTAGCCCCTCCTATGGAAAAATACAGTTTTACTACCTCTCACCAATTTAGCTGGATACAGCTTCAAAATGAATTGTTACAGGCTGACTGTAACACTCTGTTCCAGCTGATTCATTTGTTTTGCATGAAAAGCACTGGGAAGATCATTAACACTGTGAAGCCTTCATGTAATAGGTAGACATCCTTGGTCATGTCACAAATTTGATATGAAGTGGAAGCAAATGAAAAGCAAGGAAAATGGGTGGATATGTAGGTTAGAGCAAACAAAACAGTCACAAACTGACTGCAGTTGATAGTCTGTCTTACTGCTCCATTTACATTGACTTTTAGCATGTAAATGAGTGCAATATTTGGTCCAATTTGAGAAGGTTGGGCTTCCAACCTCCTGTATATGTTGATAGTAACAAGTTGCCATTACTTTTTACATTTGAAAATAAAAAGTGAATAATACCTGGAAGGTGGGAGGTGGAGAGGAAGTATTCCATTATTCAGGTTGCCCTTAGTAGCTGCTGTAAAAATGCTAGGTTAAAGAATACAAAAAAAAAAAAACTCTCATTGAATGCCAAACAAGCTTTCCAATTGAGAGGTGTGTGAACTTAATTGATGACAAAGCTCAGTGGATGCCTTGGGAAGAAAATGCACCAAAACACCCAATTTCTTGGTGCTTTGACCAAAGCGCTGAAAGTTTCTGGGGCGATTTACATCCTTTCTGACTTGAGTAAACTTACCTTGCTTTCTGGGATATGTTTACATTACTAAACAAGAGTAAATTGCATAATGCAAAAGAAGAGTTTTGTTGCAGTTGGAGAAGTGAGCATTTGTGGGTTTTGTTTTGTTTTACTAGCAAGTCAGCGTAATACACAGTCAAGGGGGGGAGAAGATTCCCCTCCCCAATCCAAAACCAGAGCAAGTTGTCATAGCATACTCCTTATTTGGCAAAGGATTTTAAAATCAATTATTTGTGTTAATAATTAAAAAGAATTTAAGATGGCTAGAGTTTAACATAGATTTAAGCAGGCCTTTGTGGCTAATGAACAATGCGAGTATTCAACACACACAGAACACAAGTATGCATGCCCAATTACAGAACTAACTTTGAATAGAAATTTCCAAACATAAAACACATTAGCAAAATTATACCATTTTATAACCAATTTCTGACTGTGACGCAAATTTTCATAATGAAAAGTAAAAGGGGGGGAAGTACAAGACTCAAGAATGAATCAGAATCTGATCTGGTGCTGGCAAATATCCAGAATGTTATAATTGATTTTGGTATAACTGAGATTAGAAACTCACCCACATAGTACAACAAATTGGCCTAGGAGATGAGAAATATAATTCCAACTCATTTTGTGATGGCTGTGTGTTAACACTGGTGAGCTGTGCAAAAAGCTTGGTAAGCATTACGCAGTGCACAACCATATAAGAATAAATCCTCAGAGCAGCTGACATTTGATGAAGGAGATTGAATTCAACAAAGTATCTTTACATCTGAGTAGGAGGCAACAGGCACAGTCTTTTTTTCTAAACAGCTCCAGGATGCTAAATAACACTGATAGGATGCAAAGATGCTGAGCACGAAAGAAAGATTTCTGTGTTCTTTTTATGGAATGCGAAGTGCAACCAAGCCAGTCATTTCATTTTGTATTATCTTAAGTCAATGTGTTAATTTCTTTTGAGACACCCACTGGCAGTGAAAAATGCACAGTGGATGTCTGAGTTGGGTGCTAGGAAGAGTGAGGCTTATTAACATTTAAATAGATCTATCTGAGCAGTAAAATGGATATGCTAAGTAAATGGGTGTGCCAAAGAAACTGATTCCACCAAGTGGACTAAGACGACAAAGGATCACCTGATGAAGGTGATGAGAGTCAGCTTTCAAAAACAATTAGAGCTTATAGAAGGAAGTGTCACCCAATTATTTTGGGTAAAAGATGCAGCACCAGTAATTTATATGATAGACAGCAATTGTAGCTGTCAAAAAAAACAAAACAAAACAAAACAAAACCACAACAGAACAAGGAGATAAAAAGCAAAATCAGGAAGGTGGAATTCCAAAGTAAAAAAAAAAAAAAAATACTCAAGAGTACCAACAAAATGGGAACATGAAAATTCGGAATATGCTTTCCATTGTTTCACCAAGGTCTGCAGACCTGCACTAGCTGAAATGTCTAGAATCTGCACAGGTTTTGCAGCTACCATGTCCCTGAGGAGGCAAACTGAGGGAAGAGCATGCAAAGAGATGAAGATCTGAAAAACCTATGCTTGCTGCAATCATGAAGAAGGAATAGCATGTACATCCTATCCTGTGGCTCTGAGTCAGCTGCCGTTTGGTTCTCTTTTTGCAGAAAGAGTTATGAGAAATTTGACACTGGAGTCCTCTGAGATCCAGGTGCAACAGCTGAGGAGGCTCTGTAGGGTGCATCAACAGGGATGGGAACAGGTGCACCAGATTACCTTCCTATCATATAAGAGCCAACTAGAAGTCTAGCATCATACGGGTTAAAGCAAGGACATGCTGAAGTCCTTACTTCTAAATGGGTATTTTCCTCTTTAAAGCAGGTACAGCAGATGGTAACTGTACCCATAAGCAACAGGGTACAGTAAAACTGTGAAGCCTCAAGGAAAGGCTTAAACTAGAAGCAAAGGGAAAGGAACACTTCCAATGAAGAGAGAAGAGACAACTATTCTAGCAGGCACAGAAGATTGCCAAGCAGAGATCTGCCACAACAGGCACTGGAAATCTCCAAATGAAAAGGCCTGGGAAGCATTGCAATTATTGTGCCTTGGTTCACCTCACATGCTGCACAGTTCAGAAAGCTAAATGTCTATCACTTGTTTCTTGAACAGCACGACTCACAGAGTTCCAGAACTGTTTCTAATAAGAAAGCTCAGAAATAGACTCATAAGTATTAGCAAATTGTCAACCCTGCTTTATTGCAAACAAAAAACCCTGACACCTCTAACATGAGTTCATAAAAATACTGCATAAGGTCTTCACAATTCAGAAATTAAGTCTCATTTTTAGCTTTTTTTAGATCAATATTTTAAGAGCTTTACTTTAGAAAGCTAGTGGCATTTAACTGTATTAACATTTTTCTTTTCTGACTTTTAAATTCACTAAATAATGAACTTACAGCAAATCAGAAGTTTAACTGCTAAAGACTCAACAATTGATACCAGTAGTATAAGGGTACACAACAAGAAGTAATTTATAAACTACAACTTCAAATGTAGAAAGCAACACTCAATTACAACATCCTATAAAGAGATCTTCCTGAGAACTCCTTTATCAAAAATTGCCCATAGAATTGCTCAGAAAATGAGTGACTTCCTTTCCTTTTTAACTTATCTCTCAGTATTCAATTATAGTATATACAAGGGCTGCTCTGAAAGTAATGCCTCCTATTTTCTTATGTTGGCCTACAACATCAGAGGCAGATGTATGGCAGTAAAGGCTGAACCTGTCTGTGAATGCTCCATTGCATGGTGTTGCCATGTGACAGATGGCAGCAGAGGAGCACTTTGACAAAACAGCATCCAACGTGGAAGTGCACATTGAGCAAAAGTGCAACCAAATTCCTCCATGTGCAAAAATTGGCATCCACTGAAATTCATTGATGCTTGCTGAATGTTTATGAAGACCAAACAGTGGATGTGAACACAGTGGGTGGTGTGCTTCAGTAGTGGAAATAGCGATGTGAATGACAAGCTACATTCTGGACAGCCATGTAGACTTTCACAAGCATGGCATGCAGGCTCTTATTCATCACTGGCAAAAATGCATCACTAAGGGTGGTGACTGTATTGAAAAATAGAACAAATTCTCAGCTACAAAACACTATCAGCTAGTGTTATTGTGCTCTTTGTATCTGTTGAAGTTTCTGCAGAAATAAGAGGCTTTACTTTTGTAGTGACCTACATATTTAGACACTTACACTACGAAAACTATTTTTAATATTTCATAACTATATTTGTTCTTTGGAAGACAATGTTTTCTGAACTAGAGAATACCTGAATGCTTCTGTAGGGAAAGATGAGAAGGGTTTAAGACATTCTGATCGTGTTTACCATGTGAAGTTCTGATATAATAATAGGAGTGCTTTCATTCCTTAACAATGAATATATTAAGCATCACTAGAATAGATAATAGTTTAACAGAAGATTTCAAAGTATTTCTCACCAATAGAAAACAGTATAAGACAAGAGTGTATTAAGATAACTGGACTGTCATATGAAACCTTGTTTCCCTAAGAATCACAACCAAAAGGAGGACTAGCTTTGAGCACAGTTTTAGAACAGTTCATAATCATTGTGCAGACTGCCAGCATTTCCTTGCTAAATAAACAAAGCTCACAGTTGAATTATTGTACTATACCATATACTTATTGATCCTTTGGAAAGATTGAAGGATTTAGATATTTCAGTATCAGTCACCTATCATTATGAAATCTTTCTGGTATTCCTCAGTGTCTTTCTGGATTTACCTATACTAAACAACGTTGGTTTTCATCATGTTTCTCTTCTCTGAATCTTGAGTGCCCAAAAAAGTATTGACCTTGCCCCATACTGCTACCTGGAGCATCAACATATACATTCTCTGCTTATGAAGTTATTAATATTCACAAACGGGCAAAACATTCCCAGATCCTGACAGATATTTGGTCAAAAGATTACTGTTCTCATACATAACCTATATGCTAATTTCAGCATAGCCTCTACTTTCAAAGGCAGATGAGAAGAAAAACACGTGATCTATGGTTTGTGGTTGGAAGAATGCTAACCATTCTGCCAGTTCATTACAGCTACAGATGTCAAACACCAAGGAGCTTACAGGTTATTTTCAACTTAAAGTGTACAGTGAGTGATTTAAAATACTGCTACACTTAAAACTACAAGCAGTTTGACTATGATCTGTATCACAGAAAAATGCCATTCTTCCGTTTTCCACTTGCAGAAAGATCTAATTACACTTGTGAGGCTCAGATGTTTTCAGAAGCCAAAAACATTTCCAGCTATGTTTCTGGATTCTTGGCTGTGCTGCAGCTGTTTACACAGCTCCACTGTTGCATACCCAAAAGCCAACAGAGCTAAACATGGAGAAACTGTGACCAATACTGATGCAGGGCTGACTTTCTGAATGAGTCAGCCCTGCTTTTACTCTATAGTCCTCTATAGATTCTGAGATACAGAGTGTCTGTCCTGCTCTAGAGACATTATAGGACCCTGCAACATCTTGCATAGCTGCTTTGAGAAGGCTTAGAGGAAACTGCTCAGAAAGGTCTCAGGACTCCTTCTGGGTCAGTGGGACAGATATTTGTTTGGTTCTACCTGCTGCATGTGAGTACTGCTGAGAAAGAAGCATAAGAGGAAGATCATGGCATGTCTTCTTAAGAAAAAAAAAAAAACCAAAAACAACAACACAACAGCACTGTTAGTAGTCATCAGGCCTAGCTATGCTGAATCACTTTAGAAATGCCTGGAATATAGAATAATCATTTTCCCGTTTGTATCACTCACTGTCTATTTTGTGAAAGAGTTGATAATGAAAATCAAGTGTTAATATTTAAATAGAAATAATTAGCTTTTCCCTTTGTAGTATAACATAAAATATGGCTGGAAAATGTGTTTATTCTTGCAAGAATCAAGTAACCTCCACCTGGAAAAAGTGCAAAATGGAATACATTTTTACAGTTCACGTGGCACACATGACACCAGTGCCTGGATGGCTTGCTTCATGTCATATCCAAGCACGGCACAGCAACACATTAGTTTTACATGTCAACAGGATTCTGAAAGAAATCCAGGTTAATTCCTGATACTAAACTAAACTTTTATTCTTGTGGTTTGCAGTTCTAGAAACAAAAAATCACTGTTTTCTGTTGCGTCTCTGGTTCAGCAGAGTAGGGATTGATGTGGTTTTGTGGTTTCCTTAATTGTAGTAGGAACTAACCAAAATACCCACTTGGTCCTCTTGCTGTGTCATTCTCATCATTACTTTTGTTGAGTCATTACTACACATTACAATGTGAAAAGGAGACCTCCTAGACACTCTTTTTCATTGTTCTTACTTTCATTATAGCTAACTTATCTTTTACAGCAGACTTCAAGCTTGCACTGTATATTCAAATGTCATTATTAAGTCTGAACACATCGTAGAATTATAAAAACATTGGAGATAAATCTCAGTGCACAGTTTGACAAGATAAAAGCATTAGTTCTTAAACATTCTTACTTCTATACATGTTCTTCGAACTTTCTGGTGATTATGCCTCTTCACAGCATCCTCCTCATGCAGGCAGGACATCTGAAACAAAAGAAAGGGAAGTAAATTAAGTGTTGCTCCCAAAACTCAGTTAAGTAGAACATATATTTCCAGATATTTGATCAAAATGAAAAAGCAAACTAAGTAAATTGGAAATTACTAAATCTTTAAAATACTCCTGGTTCATAGAAGGGTATTCTAGGAAAGCACCATTGCTTTATTTTCCCCAGGCATTTGCTACTCCCCACAAACAGTGACAGGATAATAGGCTAAGACAAACTTTCGATCTCAACTAATATGGTTTTTGGAAAGGTGAAAGAAAACTCTAGTGTTAAACCAGAAGAAACAGAAGCCTTATGAGGGGGTGTTTGAATTGCTTTTAATTCAAACACAACTGACTTCGGAAGAAAAAAAAAAAATCTCAGAAGCTCCAGAAAGAAACAGGCTGTGAATCAGTCCAATACTAGAAGACTTTGAGACAAGAGGAAGCCAAGGCACTGTATCTGTGACAATCTCACAGACATAGACAAACATCACCTGGATAACATTTCTAGTGGGGCTAAGGTTCTGCAGATTGGACCTTCTTAAAAATATTGAGTATGAGTTTGCCATGGATGTAACCAGTCAGCAATACCAAATGCATGCTGCAAAACCAAAGACAACCTGCTGTTTGAAGATATGTATATTGGCATGTGAGATCAAGAGCAAAATTTCCAATAACACAGGAAAGAGAACACAATGGAAACTCTAAGATTCCCACTTATTCTCAGTTCAAAGTTAATGTAACTCTACTTGTAGCAGACAGAAACACATACCTTGTATCACTGGAATAAAACTTATGTCAGTATCTGTACAAGCTGTTGACTATTAATATCACATTAGCAATCAAATAATCGTCACTGCAGGCTGGACGTGATTTAATATGTTCTGACAACTCACAAGTGGCCCATTCCTGCCCTTTGATTTCAAGCCCACCATTTCACAGTTGATTATGAAGAGTTAATGGAAAAGGACATACCAATGAGAACAATGACAAATAGTTGATATAGACTATATGAGATTAAAGGAAGTCATACTAAACATTGAAAAAAACAGTCAAATATACTTTACAAAGCTACGGTAGTATAATCTGTTCAGAAATTCTGTGCTATGAAGATAAAAATCTAAGTTTTAGATGCTCCGTGAACTGAAGGAAATGATTTCTGACAACTTGAGGTGAAGCAAATAGAGAAAAAGCTACAAGAACACCAAAAGACTGGTTTCATAGCAAGTGGAAAGGAAAACTTCCCAACAAGAAGAAGCCAGCATTCTCTAAGGTACCAGATCATAGCAACACAATTTGTCACACCCAGTCTTACAACTTTAGGAAGAAAAGCTATTGAACAAAACCACAGTGGGCCTTTAAGGGTGATGGATGAAGAATGTGTTATGCAATCATGGCAAATAACAGGTGCAACAGGTTCCAGCTCATCAATCCATCTCAGTGACGAGATACCTTTCCCCCAAAATTTCCTTCTGCACATTAGACATGAAAGTTTTAGAGAGCACAGCTGTTGAGGAAAAAAGTAATTTCCAAGATAAAGTTAGGGGAAAATATTTAGTCTTGCTTGTAGTAAATTCTTTCACATTCTGTTGAGATACTCCAGCCATCTATATTTTGAAGCAAGCTTGGAAAGAGGGAAGAAGCTCGGCCACTTCAGACAAGAAATGACCATCGTTATTCTTGTATGGATCTGCCTATTTGCAGTATAGCTGGAGGCTGGTGTTGAAGCTCTCTGACAATTCCAGCTTTTGTCAGGAGGGTAAGGCCCTGCGGTGCTGGGCCAGAAGCTATAAATTTTCCAACTTCTGATGCCCAGGCAGCATAAAAGAAGTGGTAGGCAATCTGACCTGAACAAAAAAGAATGAAGCAGAGGGAGAAAGCAGTGAGTAGGACTTGATGGGACAGGCTGTAGACCGGAAGCATCTTGCAAGACGTGAACAAGGGAATAATACTGCACAAAGCAGGAGTAGAATGTGACTCAAGGAAACCTCACTTCCCAAAATTCACAGGAGAACCCAGCACAGGGGTTTACAGGATTGTCTGTGCAGGGGTTTACAGACACAGCAAACATCTTTGAAACCCTCTGGAAAATCAGGTGGTCCAAACTGGAAAAAATTAGACTTCTCTAGTTTTCTGCTGTTCTTTGAACTCAACTAATAAAGGCTTAAAAAAGTAGATCTAAAGGCCTGATATTCCTGATGATCCTCTGCAAGCACATAAGCCACAATCATACTTCCAAAGGTTAAAATCCATCATCATCCTGCAGATTTTGTTTTTGTAAGTGCAGGAAGTTTCATACGAATGTTAAAGTGAAATTAAATTGATAGTAAAAAAATCAAGCACTTCAAAATTATAAGTAGTCAGAATTAGAGCTGTCTATACAACATTAATGCATTCAATTTTAGTATTACCTGGATTATAACGTAATTTATAATTGCAGGATCACATATTTTCCCCTTAATTTAATTCCCTTGGGATGGATTAAGTCAGGGTAAAAGAGACTGTGAACACCAACATGAACCACATGTTTACTAAACCCATGAGTCAGCTGTGCAGACAGAGCCAGGATTAGACATAATAAAATCTTAGAAGATTATGAATTTTGCTTAAGGAGAGATTGCTGTTTCAGTTTCAGGATCAGAATCTAGTCTTAGACACACATACATAATTTCTTATTATTGAGGGATAAGGAACAACTGTTCAAACTTCTTTGTGCCCTCCACAGAGATTTGTTAGGCTGAAATACCAATTCATATCAGTACGAAAGGTCACGTTTCTAAAGTTCTTATTTTGGTCCTTCTCCCAGTAGTATGATTCAGTGTAAATTTTGTAATTGCAGTAGTACCTATCTGTCCCCAGTACCATCTCCTAAATCACTTTCTCCACTATCAGACTCAGCCCTTCTTTGTGGGACTCACACAGTCTTGCCAAGTGCTTTGACCGTGCTGCTGTCTCTGCCCTCTCTGCCACCAAGAGAGGTAGTAGAGACATTGTCAACTCAGCTTTCATCAGAAACAAACCAGGACTGCAGGTGCCTTTACTAGGATATGGAAAATGGCCATCAGCACTGCTCCTCCAATGAAGGAGCAGATGTGTGGCTGTGGAGACACCTTTTTTGGCCAAAGCTAGATCCTGCTTTACCCTCCCAAGAGGGTATCCTCTTTGAGTTACAGAGCTTTGCTGAGTTTGCAGTAATGGAACATTTCATGAAAACAATTATCCTCTTTAGTCTAGTCAGTGCATAACAGCAAAGGAAGAGTACTAGGCTAGAGCCGCTGCACTCTTCTGAGCAGCAGATTTACACCTCACCAGCCTGGACCAGAAGCTGAACAAAATACATCTGCCTGAAAGAGCTGCTCTGCACCAACCTGCTGCAACTCCTGCTGTGTCAGGAGTGCTGAGCACTGATTTCTGTGCATGTCACCAGGTGTGGTGAGATGCCCTGGCTTTTTTGAAACTGCAACCAACACAAACTCTAATTTATGTTTTTGCTCCTAAGGCAGTTGCTATATCCCCTTCAAAGGATTAAACAAACCTTTTGGCAGCTAGGTACTTATTCCAGTAATGTATGAAAAATATTTTTCTTCCTTACACTGAATTCAATATCAAATTCCCAGAATTGAAATATCAACTCCCTCTCACCTGAGTTAATTTGTATTTAAAGTTTCGCTTTGCCTTTCCAGCCTATTAAAGCTGTCATTAGGATGTTTACCCAGTTCTCAAATTTATGTTTGCTCATTTGTATTTGCCTATATAAAATATCGAGGCTGCTTTAATAAATGAGCAACAAATGAAATTCACAACCTCTTTTATGAAATTAATATAAAAGTTCTTACGCCGTTGTCCAATACAAAATCTGACTGACTCAAGTAGGAAACACTTCCACTTTTTTTTTTTTCCATATATCCATACTGTTTACTTGCTATTTAAAACTAGATCCTTCACAACTTTATCAGGTTCATAAACTTTTATTTGTAAAATTAAGTGACCATATTGGATTTTTTAATCCTTTCATGTGGCTTTCTCCACCCTGAAAATGTACAAAACCTTTTTTTTTTTTTTTGTTTTTTTTTTTTTCCACCTTTTTTTTTTTTTTTTTTTTTTTTTTTTTCCCCCCCCCTCTCTAAAGCTCATTTCAGCCCCACCTCTGTTTTCACCTGCTTCTCAGCAGTGGCTGGTTCTTGTAATTGCCTGTTTCCATCCCATGTGTACCTATGTGCCTGCCTAGCTCAGTGGGTAATTGGCCATGCAGGAGTCCTTGTTCAGATGACCCACTGTTCCCACTTAGCAGCCTTGTATAAAGGTCACACGAATCAGTTCAAAGGGAAAATATATTTCAGAAGCAGCCATTATAGAAGTATATTTGAGATACAATCCTTTGATGGAATTGATCAAGTGCTAGTTTTGAACGACCACATGCAGGTTTCGTGACCTGACTCCTGGTCCTTCAAATGCTGAAGTGTTCCAAGTAGCACTTAGTGAAATATGTGAACAAATTTCACATAATTCCAGTTGTGAATGTTTATATCAGCTAGTATTCAGATGTTTCAGACTGGCTAACATGAAGCAAAATAACTGCAATTAAAGTTTTCACATCCACGTGACAAGCAAGTTGCAATAGGAATCTACTGCCTGCTCTAGATGGTTAGGCCACACAAAAACTTTATGTGCATGATCCTTTGTTCTGAACTTCATATCTTAATTCCTAAAGACAAAATTATTTCAAGCTAAATGAAACAGGAAAGTAGTGTACATGCACATCCCTGTTCATTGCTGCTTTCTCAGTTGTTTTTCTTTCCTTTGTAAAACAAGCAGGAGAGGAACTGAAGCACTATCAAGTCAGGGTGGCGATGTAAACAAATCAGAAGAGCAATTTATTGTTTTGCTTTGCATGGGTCCAATGCCCCATACACATGCAGGAAAGTCTGCCTTTGATGTTTTACACAAGGGTTTGACATGCCAGTACATGCCAAGACAGCTGTATAGTACATGCAGCAAAAGGGTAAACAGCAAATACTTGTTTGGTATGTGTGTGAATAGCATAAACACCACATTGCTCACATCAGACATGCTTATACTCTGCTTATTTGCATTTGTTTTCATCTAGATCACTCCACACAGATGTGGCTGCAAACAGTAGAGTTAATAATGCCTAAACAGTATAATTCACACAACTCCTCTGTAGACAAACACCTGAAAAGGCACTTACCAAATAACACTTTGCTGTTTCATAGGATTATTCCTGTAACTGAGTATATCTGCAGAACTCCAAAGACTACTAAAATGTTAGGAAAGTTGGGTAATGAAATCAATCAACTGCTGCCCTCCCTTGTAAATCATAAATCTCTGGCTAAAGTCAGAATAAATGCACGGAATTGATTACCACTAATGAGAAACTGTGAGAAATTTGGGACTTGCTCCTCTTGAACGCAAATATGAGTGCTTCAACACTGGAGCTAAGGAAGGCTGCTGTCAGCCTTCCTCAGAGACAGGGGCCATTAGTCAGCCAGCTGCTGCTCGGTATTGTCACAGGGGTGGCTAGGAACAGGGCCTCTAAACACCCCCAGGGACGGCCCTGCTCTGGAGCGTCTAGTGCACGCATTTTAAGATAATGGCAGGCTTAGGCAAATAGTAAAATACACGTTCTAACTTACATTAGTTTTCATTATATAACAATAAAAAAATACCTTCATTCAGTCTGGACTGTAGCAGATCAGTACAATGTGAAAGATGTTACAGCAGAGGTGTGATAATGGATGGACCAAAATGAAAGAAAGGTGCTATAAAATAATGGAAAATGAAGATTGCTCACCCGTATCAGAAGATTTTAGGTTTGCAGGGAAAAGAAGAGATCTCCAGAAAAAGATCATTCCCTAGGGGCAGTCAGCCCTTAAATAAGGTCGAAGAAAGTTGCAGCCAGGTTCTACTGGTGGCACACCTGAATTGCCTGCACCTGTGCTCCCAGGGCTGACCGGGTCCTTTCCCCAGGTGCTCAATCAGTGCTTCAGGCTGTGACTCGACTGTTCCCATACACTGGTTGTTGCCTACTAGTATTTTCTGTCCTGATGTCTGTTCTCTTAAGCATTGTTAAAACTCTGCTCACTTTGGAATCTAATTACCACTGGTGTATATTTTGTAAGAAGAGAAGATGCACCTTTCAATAAATAGGCTTTTTCTCTTCAGTACACGCCTTGTTTTGAATAAATACAGTATAATATTTTAAAAGACACAGAGCGTTTCTCACAACACAATGCAATCAAAAGAGGGAGTAGGGAATATTATCCTAAATGATTTACAATATTTTTAAGGTAAGTCTTAATTCCAAACTGATTTCAATTAATGGGAATAAGTTTTTCAGCTAGCTTTGGATTGAGCCTCAAAGATTTAATTTACAAACACACACACACGTCTGGCAGGACTTGACGAATGGGATACCTCTAAGTTCCTCACCTGTGCTGAGGTGGTACTTGTACTTCTGGTACTTGTTCTGTGTCACTGGACACACTGGAATGTTTTTGTTTTTTTTTTTTTTTTTTATTGAATGAAGTAGGATAACTATAAGAGATGTCTTTTTTTTCCTTCAACTAGAAGGAACTAATTAAGTGCTGGATTGTAAACCATCTCCCTTTGACCTCCTTCTGTGACTGTGTTTCTGACCTTGACAGGCACTTTATCACTGCACTGCAGTAATGAAAGAATGAGAGATATATATATGACACATAGTGGGTAAATGGTGTCCAGCCACCTCACAGCGATTCTTTCAGTGTTCTGCTCTTGTCTCCTCTGCAGGAGTTGAAAGATTAACCAAGTGCCTACGTCACTAGTGGGAAAAAAAAGTATTCTCATTAAATAAACAAGGAAAGGAAAATATTGAGCCCATTATCCTGGAAGGTGCATACGATAGAAACTGTCTCCGTCAATGCAGTTCTCAGTTTCAATGTTTAGTGTATAAAATCTGTTTGCCTGCCTGAAACACGGTGATTGAAACTGAAGGAGGAATTTAACCACTCTCGTCTTCTGTTCTAGTGACACTGAGACTGGATGAGCGTGTTCTTCTCTGCAGCCTTACTGAATAGTTCAGGTACTGAATAGTTCAGCCTTACCCAGTAGTTCAGGTAGAAGAAAATGCAAAGCTCCTACACAGATATTTGAGGATTGTGGGACATGGCCTCTTATTGCACTTTAAGACATACCTAGTATTTGATGAAAATTCAGACGTTTTCTGTTGTGTGGTATGCATGAGTCCAGTAAGAGGACAGCACACACAAGCAGTCTCGATGAGTGATCCAGGATGCTTATGAATTCTAACATTAACAGCCCTTGTTACTGGCCTAGAGACTTGTTTTAATCATGAGACTGATGCTTATCACACTATGTGATACGAAGGGCTGTGGCTTCCTCAGGAAATGGAGGTAGGCAAGGAAAAAAGCAATATGTCCTGAGTCATCACCTGTCTGTCTTTGAGAAGGACAACAAGGGCATGGTGCAAGCTGCACTGACATCACTGGTTGCATATGGATTCAGGACTCCCTTCTTAACTCCATCAGTGATAACTGCAGAAGACAGGCTATTAGATGTGCTTTGAAGAAGTGTTCTAAAGTTAGTTCTATCAGTAGTATTTTAATTTTTATTCCTGGTATATATTTGTGTATCAGAATTTATAATCAGTGTATTCATAAATGGAATAATACTTTGTTCCAGTTTTTTTTTTGCAAAGTTGCTGCTGGGTAACGGATGATGCATTCTTTTGGAAGTTGAAGATCAATGGTATTTCTGTTCTGAATAAAGAGTTGGATTAGAATTTTGTAAGAGAAAGGTACTTAGCCTAGAAAGACATTGAAGCACCCAACTTGTTAATCTTCACTGTACACATTTTTCAAAAAAGATTTGCCGTGAGAAGACTCATAAGTAAGCATTTTACAAAACGATTAAAAGCCAACTCCACTTCTCAACATCCAGTCTATAATTCTTCTGTGATTCATAGGTTCTATTGATATTATTAGTTTGATTTCCTTACCAGCTTTTCTGACTCAATTGTTCTTTATTTTCCAGTCTTCCTGTTCTCATCTTAATTTGCAAATCTCTGGTGCACTTCCTTATAGAAGGCTCCAGGGAGATGAAATAAAAAGTGAAAGTAGAAACCCAAATCCTCTTCCGTGGCCTACAGTAACTCATGTATAATATAAACAGTGGTCACTCCTATAAAAGATTTCAGAAGAAAGACACACATCTTTGTTAATGACTAACAGATTGGAGGGCAGGAATTGTGTACTGCACTGGCATGTGATATTTTTGTTGCATATTATATTTGTCTTGTATGTTACTCAGGGGAGATAACAATAAGTGTAGCAGAAAGACGCATTTCCCGACATGGAACTTGACACAGTGAGGCCAGACAGGACCAAATGGAGAAGAAAGGGATCTGTTGTCCCAGCTGTCCCCTTGAGACTAGATAATTCTCATGGTCTTTATGTGGGACCTCTGAAACCATTTGGTTTTATGGAATCCAATCTGTGATTAAAATTCATGTATTGTAGTTAAATATATGTAAATAATGTAAAGAAACGTGTTATTCTTAGATAAATTAGTCAATTTGGAGTTATGGATTTAAATTAGAAGGCACAGAATTGGGGAGTGTATGTTTTGATTCAGCAGTGTTTGAGAGGGTTTGAAAAATTCTTGTTTCTGGAAACAATGAGATAGAAAATCTGCTTGCAGGTTTTGCAGTCGATCTCCAGCCAGAAAGGATTCCTGTCAAGTGAAATATTAACTGAAAGGAATGCAGTTTTCTTAGGGCAGTGAGCTCTTGGCTTCAAGCAAACTTCAATGCAGAGTTAAAGTGACCATTTAAAAACATATATGCATCCAGAGGATTGGATGGCTGTCAGAGCAGAACAAGATTATTCTACCTTTCAGCTATAGTTTACTTGCTTGCAACTAGCCTGGTTCTGCAGTGCTGAAAGGTAGTTTCCAGCTGTACAGTGGCCAAATGTCTATGGCTTTGCTTGTGTCATTGCAGAAGGCAGGTGTTTATATTACGCAAACCATCACAGCAGTTGATAGCTTTATCAGTAATCTGAACATTTCAGGATAGAAAGAACTCAAGGAATATTTCCTTCAATTTTCTTCTCCTGGGGAGTGGAATCTCTTCTGCAAGTTATGTTCTTTGTAAGCAGGCTCAGATTTACACGGGGTCCACAACAGAAAAGGCATCCTGCTGGGTGATAGGTATATGGTCCCAAGTCCGATTTCTTCAAAGCATGAGCTAGATCTGCCAGCAAGTGCCAAGTTCAAGCTACATCCATTGAACCAACCCATCAGATACTTGTTACTACAGGAAATGTTTTTTAGGCCCCAGGAGGCATTTGTGTTAGAATGCCAAAAAACCAGCAGAACAACTCATTCCTCCCGACAAGTGAGAAAGGCTAAGCCTCTTAACTACAATCCAAACCATTATGTTCAAGCAAAACTGGGTGTTTCCCTGATTTATTTTTTTTGTTCACACAGAGATCCATATACCAAATGTAACTTTCTGTCCTGGGGCTCCAATCAACTCTGATGTGTTTTGCAGGTGTTCCTGTGTACAAATGGAGGAGACGCATGTATGCTGGAAGTCACAACTATGGATAATTAAAAAAAAAAAAAAAAAAGAAAACTTCTGTTCGTCTACAGAGTATGTTTCTTTGTCTTAGCACCCTTTCCTCCCCAGTAGCTCAGTAACACAGTCTAAGTATAGCTGCACAATACTGTTTGAAGTGTCCCTCTCTTACCCAATCAAATCCATTCTTGGATCTAATCTGGACCTTAAAACCAAAGTCTTCAAATAAAGTTGAGCAAACAAACAAATGAGTTCCTCTCCAGGGAGCCCTGCTGTAGTTCCAGATCCTCCTCAGAAAAAAAAAAAAGGAAATCAAATCAAACAAGCAAGTGGGGATATCTCAGGCCTGTGGCACAGCCAGCAGACCTAACTTCCTGTAGAAGTTTTCTTGGCTTGAGGAAAGTCATTGAGATTCTCTTCCCTTTTCTATTGTGCCTTTTATGGAGGCAATGGGCTAAAACACAAAGCACTGAGACTCCTTTTCGGAGCATGCATTTGAACTCAGTGTCGCTTACTCTGAACTTTTCCAAGAGTAATATCCTCTCTCCTTGTCATCTCAAAACAAAACATTGTCCTCCTGAACATCTTGTTTCGTTAATACGTCAGTATTCTCTCTTTTTAAATCTTATTTTAATAAGCATACTTTTAAAGAAGTATAGCTATAGAATCACTCAGGACCCTTTGTCTTTCATTCCAGTGGACCAGCATTCCACTGATAGAAGCTGATATGCAGAAGCATATTCCTTGTTGCAATATTCCTTGTCAGGAGGAAACTGCCTGTGTTTTCCTTGAAGTAACTGAACTTTCAGAACTCCTGTGAAAGCACACTGAATCCTTCATCAGAGAATAACAATTCCGCTTAAAGATTCTTGTCTTTGTATACAAACATATTAAATAGAGGAGAGAAACTTTAAGGAATGCCTTAGAGGAGAAGATGGAGCTTTAAAGCTCTTGGATACATGAGTTTTTGGCTTTGGAACACCTAAATTTGGGCACACTTCATAGTTAACTATGGAGATATTAACAGTAGATGGATTTGCTGCTTTTTGTGGTGGGTTTCTGTCCACTCAGACTCCTGCAGATTTGTTAAGACTAATATCTTCTTGACTAGGAAGTTAAGCAGAGGGAGATGGGAGGAGGTAAGCTTTACATCCCAAATCCTATCCACTCGTGGCTCTGAAATGTCTTTCCAGCTTAAATGATTCAATGTCTGAATATCTGAACAACCAATTTTCTTTTTTTTTTCTCCTCCAAAGAAAGGCTATTCCTGCCTAGCTAGTTCTGCTTTGATGTTGGTGTAAAAACGCATGCAGACACACCCCAAAAAACAACACAGTGGAGGTGACTGATGGATAAATTAATTAATTGGACTTCGCTTTGCATAGATATCGGAGATAATCCGGAACTTGTAACTGGGAGCAGTAAATATATGCGCAATAAACAAATAAGAGAATCTAAATTTCAAAGAGATTTTGTCACCTTCAAATTTATGGAAATGCATCCTGTTGTTTTGTCTTCATAATGAACTGTTTATTTTTTATCATATTTTTTTTGTGATCTAAATAGAAACATATTCTGGCATCTGTTCTATGCCAATAGTTACTCTTGCTATGAACACGCTTACACTTTATTGCATTGGGCTATTTGCCACTTTATGTAAGCTACACCAGCTGCTCTTTCTGTTGCACAACAGATTACTGAATGCAGCATTCTGCTTTCCCCTGAAGCATACAATGCTTTGTGAAATCCACATAACTAAGTCTCTAGGAAGTGATTGTAAGTTATATTAAAACTATGATAACTGAGAACAGAAACAGCCTTGAAGAATATACTGAAAACCTGCTACTTTAAGGGAAGACTGTGGTTGTGGGCAGCTATTTTTTTTATAGTGAGTGATCTATGTTCTTACCTTCTTCTCCTACAACATTTTCCTAGCATTTGCTGGTTTCCTTAAAATTTGACCTATAGCAAACCATGATGAGAAATAATAATAATAAGCTTAAACACAAAGCAAATTTCTATTTTGATTTTTATGGCACTGAAATACGCTGAGATCAGTTCAAATCTACTTGACAATAAATCCCCGAATCCTCTTTGTTGCATTTCTGTGCAGGTTTCATGCTCTGTTTTCTTGGCAATCTTCTGACAGGAAAGAAGCATTATGCAAATAAAAATTCCAAATGGTACTCATAGTGGGAAGGTGTAACACTATTTTTCATGATAATTTGGGTGATATAGGTCAGATCATGCTGTCAAAGAACTAAAATGCGTTCCTTTCCAAAGGTGGAAACTTTTTCTCAGCTACATTAAAAAAAATAAAAATGCCTGTGGTTTGGATGCAGCATGGTTGCACTGTCATATTAATTGAAAATTTAAGCACTTTCATTGCTTAACAGTGGTTGATCTTTGCTATTTTTGACTAGATATTGGTTGTTAGCATAGTCACGGGTATAAGGCTGTACAGGCAATGATGCTGCTGCTGCAGGAAAAAGTCAAAGTATAATTGGTCTGATGGTGTGCAGAGAAGTAGCAGTAGAAGCTCAACAATGTTACAGAAACCTGCCAAATCTCCATTCTCACTGCAGGGAGCTCCTGTGGCTGCCAGTGAGTAAGGAAAACAGATGGCTGTTGCTTTTGAAGCCACTAACACATTCAATGCTCTGCCTTTTGTGTATTTCTTTCTCTTTCCCTTCAAGTTTCCAACTCTTGCAGTAGCTCCGGGAGCAACCAGGCATTGGTAGACACGCTGGAAGGCAGCCACACGGGCGGGTGAGTTTCAGCTGAAGATGATGGCTGCTTTGTTTAGTTTTTCCTCTCCCCCAAACTGCCTCTACAATTTGGCAAAGGGATGTCAGGATTAGAAATAGTGGGACTGGAGAATCTGCCAGAATCTATTAGAGGGAAAGAGGCAGAGCTATAATAAATAGGAGATGGAGCAGTGCCAGCAGGATTGTGGGTGTTGGGGTTTGGCTGCAATTAGCATGGCTGGCCAAACATACCCTAGCATGGACACTCACAGTTACATGCTTTCTGTGCTTATTTTCAGTGGGGTATAGCTCTTACCTGTAGGTGGAGGCCTTGGTTTTTCCTCAAAATTAGGAATGATGTGGATCCTGGTATGCATGTAGCATGCGTCAGGTAAAAGTGGGTGCCCAGCATGCTCTAAATCAAATCTCTGAATCTAAAACAGAAGAGCATGGATGGAAAAGAAATTAATGTTTGTTTTAAGTTTATGTTTCTATTGGATTTCAGCTACTCCAAAGGACCGTGGGCTTTTTTTTTTTTCCCTTAACTTTCTGCAGCTTCTATTAAGTTTGTGTGCTAGTAAGAAGGACAAAACACCAGTTTGAAGGATAACAGAAATGTGTAGGATGTTTAATTTTACTTTTAAAACAAGCTTACTATGGGAGCTTGAAGAAAGATTCAGGCTTGGACCGAGTTAGCAATTCAGTGAAATATATACGCATGTTGACATGCAGAGTAATAACGGTATATGAGTGATTTGCCACCCATGTGAGGAGAAAAAATCTGCCATTGTGCAGGTTTTTCTGACTGTTGATCTCAATCAATGAGTGATTCATGCTCCTGACAGATGTTTCTGATTTAGGCCAATGAAAGCTTATGGGAGCTTTTTCTGAGGCTTTGAGGGAAGAACGCCAAGCCAACCAAACAAGCAAATTTGGAGTTCGGCTTCAAAATTGACTGGCAAAGCTGGATGATCTCCTCTTGCAAAAGTTGTGTGCCATCATTATTCTATGACAACCCAGAAATTTGATAATAAGTACTGACTTGCTATTTTTGCCATCTCCTGCATTTAATCATTTAGTCACTGTTGCTATCTACTGAGTAAGATACTAACGCCACTTATTCAAAAGGCCTCTCTGGCTTGCCCAAAATATCATACAATTCCCAAACCAGCAAAATAGGATGCATACAGCTGCCCCAGCAACGTGAGTAATTGTAGCAAATATTTCTAGACATAGACACTAAACAAACTCAAAATGACTGTGCTAGCTGATATTTGCCTTTCTAGAATTCTTGTTATTGTCATTAACATCATAAAAACAAAGTAATGGGACTCACTAACACAGGCCAAACACAGCTGAAAGGACCAAGGTCAGTTAACATAGTGTACCAATAAGATCAAATCCATGGGGTTTGTCATCAGAAAGTAGACCTTGATTTTTGTCAGCAATGTCGCTGCCAGCACTGGACACTCACTGCAAATTTTCATCAAATTTTAGCTGCTCGATGCTCAAGTCCAGTATTTGTCAGATTTTTAGATAGGCAAAAGCATAATATCTAATTTGTTTAACTTTTTCCTTGTAAAATAGTAACATTTCAGGAAGATTTTTATATGAATTAATATCTTACAGAGGATGAAAAATTCTGTCAAGAAGTGCTCTCCCTGCAAAGCATTATTGGCTGGGTCAATAGTGAGGCATAAAAAAATTCAAGAACATTGAAATGGGGTGAAAAGCCTCATCCTTTTTTTCTATTTTTTTTCCCATAGTCTCCCACTATTGTCTTTTACTCAGTATCTGAGGAATGTAAAACCTCGTAGTGGTGGGCTTGGGGTGTGAGGGGAAGTCATTTTGCCAATCTGCCAAATTATCTGACACCAACATAAAATGGAAGGTAGAGAAGCGGATTGTTTCCTCACTGGTTTGACTTTGGGATGGGAGGATTTCTTACAGCTGGGGAATTTGGTAATCTCCCAGCTGCAGGCTTTGAATAGAAAATGCACACAACTGTCAGAGTGAAGTTCCTCAGGTCTAATGTAGGATTATGGTGATAACTGCATGCTTAATGAAATCTCATAGCTGGGATTTGAGAAGGAGCTGCTCAGAGCATGCCAGCGCTGGCTGCAATGATGAGATGTGCAGCTCTCAGTGCTGCTCAGAGCAGAAGGCAGAAGGCCAGCAAGCAGGCAAAGCTTCTAAGCACTGCAGAGATTTTAGAGCTTGGAGATGTTTCTAACTACATCATTATAAATGCTGACATGGTAAGGTCATCTGGATCTATCTCACAAGCTGCATTGCATATAGTAGTGAGGCAATCTGTGTAGACGGGGAAACCTATTTCAGTGCCTGGGGGGAGAGAAAAATCAAACGCTTAATAGAGGCAGTGTTCAAATTCACAGTGAGTGTGAAGGAGGAAAACTTGTTTGAAAACACTTCTAGAGGTAAAGAGTGGAAATCTGCAACAGTTACTTTGAGGGAATGAGAAACATTCAGTCATCTCCCATGGTTTCTTTGCTTTCATTTCCCACTCAGAGCTAGAAACGGAGGAGATAAATACATCTCATGGATTTCCCCTGTCACTCGAGTTGTGATCTAACATGACCTCTACTCAGAAAGTCCAAAAAGCTTTTGTTTGTTTTGATCACAAAGAAAACCTTTGAACTGTGACGTCTTCAGGGAGAAATGTGTTCAAATGATGCCAGGAAACAGCCTGCACTTTCTGTCCTGAAACGTCTGTCCTCTTTCCTGCACTGCAGCCCACCTCTAGGCTGGACTTGGCTGCCAAAGCTGTCCCTGAGTGCTGTCAAAGTGCAATGTTTTCAAGATAATGTCCTAAAATCCAAGAATGTACTGGTTTTCCCAGTGAGCAAACACCCCTGTGCTCAACCAAGTGTTGTTTGGAAATGTTTCTTCTGAAATGTTGGAAACGTCTTGTTGTTATAACAGGAAGCTACTAGTGTGCTTCTAATGTATTCCTCTTCAGTTTTAGTGTATGTTTATTATTAAAAACAAGCTGTTGAGATTCAGAGTCATTCCAACAATCCTCCCTTCTGTGATGCCCTGAAAGGTCTGCTTATGTAGTGTAAATCTAACCAACACAAATTCACTCTTCCAGAGGAACATATAGATAAAGGACTGAAGTCATCATGTGTGCACAGGACTGCATGAGATTTTTAGCTGGACATCTACTAGTTGCTACTCTTTTTGGATAAATTCCAACAAATAACAGAAAGATGATTGATCCTTGTACCTTTTCATAAACTCACTTCAGTCATTCTGTGGAACATGTGTTTAAAGAATGACCATAGACATATTTAGAATATAAACATCAACACTAAAAATATTTTTTTCTATAGCATTCATTAAACAACTCCTTCTTGGTGACTTCTGTACTACTGCGTCATATTTCTACACAGCATCTGGGAAAATAATTGCACTGGTTGCTTTCTATGACTCTGATAAATACCATGAACATTAACATATAATCAGTAGAAATCATAATCGTATAATTCTGTTGGTTTTGGCCAGTGTCTTTTTCATGAACATAATCTTATTTTTGGAGTGCACAGCCCTTGCGCAAAGTGAATGGCCTATTTTCTTTTGTCCTGGGTTTCATTGCTTAGCCTACAGTAATTATGCCTTACTGGTCTTCTTTTACTCACATTACAATTACTGTTGTCAGTATAAAAATACAACCACGTATGGTTTCTTAAATGTAATTATTTGAAAGATTAATTCTTAGGCAGCAGCCAAGCTTGCAATGAAGGGACTATTTTGATTACAGCATTTCAGCATCTGGCTCAGCTCATCAGGTCTTTTGGGAGTTCAACTTAGCTGCTTAAACCTACAACTGGTAACACAGCTGTTGCATACTTCTGCAGTAGATACACAAAGTGACCACAAAGATGGTACTCTGAGAATTTTTTCTTTGAGAATAAAGCAAATGAATGTCTTTTAAAGAGCATACTTTATATGGATATTATCTATCTTGCTGCCTACTCAGGAATTGTTTAAACTGGTGCTGCAAAGGAGCTTAGCAATTGCTCGTAGCTGATGTGGAATTCCTGGTCAGTCAGGATAAGGGCCACCTTTCACTTTATTATGGTTTTGAAATTCCATATAATGATATGAATATGTCTTTAAAGTACATATTTAACACTGCTAGACAATAATACCTTGCAGAGATTTGTAACAATTTCCACAATACCCCTGAAGAAATGTTTACAGAGATTATGCTTTGTACTAGCTGAAATCATGCTGATGAGGGTTTGGTAACAGAACATCAAGAGAACTATTAAGTGATAAATATCATACAGGCTTTGTTGTCTGTCTAGCTGGTGAACAACGAAGAAAGAGGAAGAGGAGTGTGTAGATGAGGATGGCTACTTTGCCAAGTAGCCAAGCTGACAGTGGTTTCAGAAGGAACATATCTAATTTTCTCTGAGGGGCCTCCCTGAATTTGCACTTGTGGTTCATGTAGAAAGAATGTCTTGAATCCAAAATGCTGAAAATTGTAATGGAGTTCCTAGTTTTTCCGTACATTTTTGTGTGGACTGTACCTTTCCATTCTAACAGGCACGGGGTTCTCAGAAGTGGAAGAAATGCTGCTAGAAATGAAGCTCCAGATGAGCTATTGACTTTATTTTTGCAGAGTTCTGAGTTTCAAGAAAATTAAGCAATGGATAAATGGGTCACATCCTTGTCTGGCCTTAGGGCCAGCTGCCACTCTGCATACATGAATGCACATGAGTCATCCCAATGCCTATGGGAGGAGGTAGCTCCATCAGTGTGGGTAACATGACAGCTTGCTGGAAATTAGAATGGAGAGAGGGGCTCTGCAGAAGTTTATGAGCAGAACAGGTGGCAGAAAGTAAGGGGTAATCACACATTTTAAATTAAAAAGAGAAAATACTCTCTTGGGGTTGCAAAGCCCCAAAATCTTCTGCTAGGTGCAGGAAGGCTCCTGTGAGATACAATAAATTGGCCACCTAGCAGCCGTCTTCTGGCAGTCTGCCTCTGTAACTAGAAATACTACTTATTTAGATTACCAGGGGGTAATATATGCTTCACTGGATGTCTGCCTGCTGCAAGTGTATGTCAGCAGTCAGATCCAGAGGAGCCATTGCAGGTGCAATGGGTTTTGGTTTTTGTTGTTAATCTTTGTGATAGACCTTTGGAATATACGCTCTATTTTCTTGGCAGCATATACAAAATGAGCTGCATTGTCTTGCTTCTTCTGATAAGAAGGGATTTAAGAATGCAGGTTCTCAATAACATGATGCAATGTTCTCAGGTCTTTTTTCACAGAATTATAGAATGGTTTGGATTGTAAAAGACCTTAAAGATCATTTTGTTTCGACTCCACTGCTACAGGCAGAGACAACTTCCACTAGGTGCCCAAGGCCCTCTTTAACCTGCCCTTGAATGCCTCCAAGGATGGGACACCCACAGCTTCTCTGGGCAGCCTCTTCTAGTGCTTCATCATCCTCTACAGTGAAGAATTTCTTCCTAATATTTTCTTCCTAATATGTAATCTAAATTAATCTTTCAGTTCTAAGTCATTACCCCTTGTCCTATCACTGTGCAACCTGACCTTCCTCTCCAGCTTTCTTGTAGAACCCCTGTAAGTACTGGAAGGCCACTGTAAGGTCTTCCCAGAGCCTTCTCACCTACTGACTGAACAAGCCCAGCTCCCTCAGCCTTTCTTCATAGGAGAGGTACTCCAGCCCTCTGAACATCATTATGACCTCCTCTGAACCCACCCCAGCAGGTCCAGGTTCTCATGCTGGGGATACCAGGGCTGACTGCAGTTCTCCAGGTGGAGCCTCATGAGAGTTTCCAAAAATATTCACCTTTAAACTTTTGCTACTAGATGGATTAATTGGCCTGGGGAAACAGATTAGCACACTATTTATTAAAATAGCATTGATCGTGAGCAGCTCTGGTAAGTCTAGAAAGCAACAGAACTTCTATTCCTTATGTGCATATTATTTTTATAAGGAAAAAAGAATGAAAATACAGGAAAGGAAAAAAAAAATCATTTTCCTGCATCATAAAAGTCTCTTCAGGTCTCACCTATAGGATGTCTATGTGGTAGACCCCATTGTTGCAGAGAAGATTTTATCCTTTCAGGCAACTTATCGATGTGGTAAATAGGAAGGCAAAGAAAGGATTTGTAGAGAGCCTTGATTTCATTTATAGTATTTCATCATTTGTCTTTGCTTCCACTTCACCATTGCAATTGTGCTCTTTCTACTTGCCTTATATGAACCCTTGTAAGAATCTTCCCTGTACTTTTCCATTTTTCTTCATTTTTTCACTTTGCTTTCTTTTATCTTCCCTGCTTGCTGTTCATAGTGACTGACCACTCAACTTTTGAAATACTGCTGACATTCTTATTCTCCTTTTCACTATGTGCCTCCAGCACTCCAGCGCTGAAAGTCGAAAAGCCAAGGCTCATGTGGCAGGTGGGCAAGTGCTTCTTTTGCGAATACATTAATTTGCATGTGAATGTGCTCATTTACACACAAATGCTTTAATTCATACCAATAAAAAGATACTCTCCCTGTGCACCATTTGTGAAAACAAAAACTAGATTCATAAAAGCATCCAGAAAAGTAGGGGAGAGGTCAGGTCTTGTGTCATTTTGAGTTTGGTAGTAAGGCTCACTTTAGGTACAATGTTCACTTCTAGTATGTTCACCTCTGATAATATAAACAAAATCCTATTTTCAAGTACCGTAGATTTTAAAACTAATTACTGCACAAGGTAAGAGTTTTCTTTTCATGAAGTACTACATAGTGTAAATCTAAGGTTCTGATGCAAAAATGTGACCATTGAGAACTACCATAAATTAATTAAACAATAACTAGATATTCAGAAGGCCAAGTACAACTTCCTCCTAAAAATATTTAACATAGACCAGAAACTTTGAAGGCCTTTTACTATGTTTACAAAGGTAGATTAAGGAAGCATATGTACCAATGAGCTTTTCTGAAAAAATACTTTTTTTTTTTTTTAATCTGGAGCCAGCAAACATATTTCTTACACGTATAGTAGGTAAATTGGTGTAGGTTGTGTCTTTGTAATATCCTTTTCTCAAGATAATCTGTAGCACATACGCTCCTCCTTCCTTACTTATATCAGGAATTACCAATCAAATGCAGGAAACCCAAACAGTATTACGTATCTGTAGAATTTGGGTGTTACCATCAGGAAAGAAGAGGGTAACCTAAGAGATGAGGTCAGCCAATGCTTGATAACAGACTACCTGCAACTTATTTTTAAAGTGGTTTGTGTTTTTCAAAGCGGTTTTTGGGTGTGAAGGAATGGGAGGAAGAATTATTAGAGGAGAATACTTGCTTAAGTTTTGGAAGCTTCCTCTGTGTAATAAGTGCTGAGACACTTAAAAAAAAAATCTTTCAGAGAATCTACTATGACTGTTGCATTGCCTCCTATGCTACTAACCCTAACCAGGTCAGGACCAAATAACTGCATGTATACACCAATATGATGAACAGCAAAATGGCGTTTATTACATGTGAACCCTAGCTTATATATTCTATGTGCCTTGTCTACTCCCCAAAAGCATGTGCCACACATCAATGACACAGCTGGGGAGGTCCTGCTGCATATCACATCCCAAGAGGGTGCCTTGCAGTCGCCTACTACATATGACTGCCGCTGATCTTTGTCATAAGAAATCCCAGGGTCTGGGATGTCACAGAAAGTCTTCTCCAGATGCTTAAAGGCTTCCATTTAAATTGTTTGTCGTGGTTCTGCTTGTCTCAAGATGACCTGCTTCAAAGAAGATCTTGAGACATTTTTGGTGGCTCTTACGACATTTCATCCAAGATCTTGATTTTGTTCCTAGGCTGTTTTAGAAGGAAGAAAAGATAACGGTGGGACAGTGTAATTCTGCAGCACCAGTTTACTTCTGACACGTAGCACCTCAGGGCACTCAATTATGTTCCTCAAGACAGGAGCAAAAGATGAGTACCAAAGATGAAGATACAGAAGTGTTTGTTAATTGGCTTCCTGTACTTTGCACTGTGTCTGCATGCAGTGACCCATTCTTCAAATCTCTACTGATTCAAAAGTTACGGTGGTTTTAGAGTAGTCTGTACAGTACAAATGACCATAAATATGCTACAGTTGGTTCCTTCACAGTAGCAGATTGTAATAGAATTCAGTAAAACCCTGTGTTTCAAACTTAAAAGTCCTCATTAAGGAAGAATAGCAACCAGAAGTTGAGTATCAAGATGGTGATGACAGGGAGACATCTGGCAGCATCAGTGTAGGTGAGCAATCTACTATTACTTCTGATAAAGACAGAGCTAACAGCACATCAGGTAGAGAGTGATGTCATGAGATTATAATAAAATCCACTTACATAATTTTCAGCAGTTAAATATTTGGAGTGGTCTAAAGTAGAAGCAGGAATGGAAGAAGTAAGGAAGAAGATCCTGCCTAATGCTTTGCACCTTCTCAGAGACACCTGGTAACAGCATAGTGGAGCTCTAACACTTCTATAAATCTAGCACATTAGCCAGATAATTTGAAGTCATTACAGTCAATATGTGTTTCAAAAACTCAAGGAAAGAAAGGATGGGGTTATTCCCGGCCAGTGTTTGGAAAGATGAAAAAGAAATAACAGGAAGATGTTTCAGAGCTTTTTCAGAACCACAACTCAAAGGAATCATTATAAAGTGAAGAAGTAAAGGCCAGTGTCGCCGCCTTGCACAGAAGGATCTAAAAAGTTTTTGTATTTTCTACCTCTGATTTCATTACTCCTAATAACTCGTTTCCTGATGGAAGGTAAAGAGACACCTGAAATACAGATTTGAGTCCTTTTGCTTAAACCTTTATCCCTTTGTCATAGTAGTTTTTTTCTTCTGTAGCCCCATTCATCTGCTCTACTGGAACTTTCAGTCGCACAGTGTTAAAATATGGCTGTTCTAAGCTAATATGCATTAACTTTTAAAAACCTGTTATATACATAACCTATTGTATTAATATAAAACGTTAAGGCCATTTTTTCATTTTCTGGGAATGGCCCATTACATTGTGAGCAATCTACTCTTGCTTTTTTAGAAAAGACTTTGAACTCAACACAAAAGGAAAATATAATCATGTACAACTATAAAGACTGCTTTTTTCCCTTTTGTGCAGCATAACAGAGGTGGATAAGTAGCATGGTAATGAAGAGATGGACCGTCTTTATTAGCACATTCGGTGAAAGGGTTCTTTTCAGAACTTCAACTTTTCTTATCTTCTTAGTTTTCATGACGTCTATTTGGACTCTTTCCTTTTCTTGACTTTCTTTTAAATAAGTCTAACAGACTGGCAAAGCCAAGCCAGTTCATCCTTCTTCCCAAAGAACACTAGATACAAAGCCTAGTAGTTTAGATGCTTCCATAAAAGTTTTTCATATATTTAGAGAAGTACGTCTGTTTGCATTTTTAGAAACTGGTCACACGCTTATCTCAGTCATTCTTGAATTTCTCTATAAACAAACAACTAAACCTTTGCTATGATGTTTTAATACTGTAGATAAAGGAAGCTAATGAGATAGGAAGTTTCTTTGAGTAACAAAATAGAACTAGAAATACCATTTAACCCTCTGCCCTAGAAATTGGTTAATATAGTAGATTTGTAGAAGACTTCGATGATCCCTTGCCCTCTTCTACAATGTGATCTACAACCTTCTTTTTATGTTTTGGTGTTCCTCCTCCATGCTTCCTATTTTCTGGTGCTCCTCCTACCCCTTCTAGCTTCAGTGTTCTTTGTTATATAGGCAGTTCACTTCTAATCTGGCTCAAGTTAAGAAACATCAATAGACTAAAACAAAATGGCCATATGATTGCAAAAAAAAAAAAAAAAAAAAAAACCAAAAAACCCACACCCCTTCAGGCAGTTGAAAAAATGAAAACTACCTTTCCTACTGCCATTCTGATGTAGGAGCAAGTATTTCACTATCACCATGTTGAGCTCTTTGCACAGATTCGATGTTGAAAAATATTTCTCCAAAACAGAATTACAAAGTAGACATATTTGCTAAGACTGACAATTTTTTTTTTTTTGAAAGTTTTCTTCACTGTTTAAAGTACTCCTGAAGTACAAGCAATACATGTAGTTAAAATATCCTTTTCCCCATAAATTTGAAAAAAAGAGGAAAACATCTGTTTTCTTTCAAACATACTGCGTTGATTTTTTGGACATTTGAATTCAGGACACACATCTAGATGTGCTCTAAAGGGGTTCCTTTGGAGTCTTCAGCTGTATTTGACTGGTCAGAGAAGTAAAACTATTTACACTTAACAGTGATTGGGAAACAACAAGCTGTAACTTGTACACAAATAACATATGTTCAGAACAGTGTAACAAGTCCTGACACGTGGTTATTTCAAACTGCCTACAAGATGCATAAAATCTTTTGTTAGCTGTCAATTCCTACTATACTCTTACTAATTAAGCATAGAAAGTACATAACTGTGTTGAAGGGATTCACTTTCTGGTACAAGTACTTACCAGGTATGAGGCTTTTCAAATTATTGTGAAAATTTTTGAGATAACTTATTACGTTGTTAAAGAAAATCATGTCATTTTAAAATAACATATTTGGATTGCTTTTTCAAAGTTCCAAACTATCAGTCTCTCATTGAGATGCAGGTGTATTGGTTAAAAATTATCCAGAAGGTAAAGCAAAACCTTGTAAATTCTCTGCACAGAATCCCTGTTGCTCTTAAAGAGTTTTCACTTATTGGCTGCAACCTATGCCAAACAGGTATCAACCTTTTTTGTTAACATTTCAGTTAGTAGGAGGTAAGGATAAGAGTTAGCATCACTTCTCCACAGGCTGTAGTATCTTTTCTGAGGGTTCAGTGAGAAGATTTTCTCAGCCTTACTGTAAATATTACATCTTTTCTGTCAAGTGGTAGGAATTCCTTCCTACAGAAATGAATTTGGCAGTTGAGCAAGAAATGTTGCAACCGTAAGAATGTTGATATATTACAGCGCATACAAAAAAAACTATCTTGCTTTTGTCTTGCGATCTGGTGAATTGAGCCTGCACTGTCTAAAATTAAACATGCCAATATGCTGTGCGTTACATCTATTCACTTACATTTAGAACCAGTAACTCTCAATTCAAATGAACTTCAGTACTTGCTGTTCAGGCCTTGGCAGCTCATCGGGTCAACAACATTGGTTTCTGCGGCAATCAGCCAACTTCAGATCCATCTGTCTTTTGTTCCTTACAGCAAGCTTCACTAACCAAGAAAGCATCGCATACCTTACTAGTCTAAGCAAGACCTATGACAACTATACTGAACATTCAGGAAGTAAGGTGATTGAAAGCAAAGCATATGGGTACATTCCCTTTGCTAAGAAGTTTCTGGGAACATGCAATTAGCATGCTACAAAATCTTTAGTGTAGCCACACCCATTGTAACACTGCAATACACATCCTGGCAACAGCAGAGATAAGCTAGGAACTTCTACAAAATCGCTTCAGTCATCATACTTCACAGTGTCTGTCTTTGAAATCTCACGTCCAGTTACTTGTCAGAGGACAGCTGATCTCCCTATTGAAGCACAGTATGTATGGACTTCCTATGTTTTAATTTTTATGGCTAAGAAAACAAATTTGCCTGAGTCTTCAATACAATAAAAGCACACCATGTTTGAACAATGGGACAAGGCTGAGTGCATCACTGACCTGAGCTCACATAGTTTCTAGTTCTTGCCTATGATTGGTTGTGCAGGTCCTTTCTGGCTAGCCTGACAAAATGGCAAGGGTAAAGCAATTAACCCTTAAACCCACTGCTAAACAGACTGAGTGAAGCTGCCACAATATATTGTGCATTACTTACACAGATGGCTCACTACCAATCTGACTCAGGCACCAGCTCAATACCAGTGCTTTCTGAATGCATCCGACCTCAGTGCCCAGGGTCTAACCCGACAGGTGAGAGATCCCAGAACAGTAGGTTCTCATCTGCCACTGAGCACACCTTGCATACTGCTCAGATGCTGTGCAGCTAATTTGTTTTGCTAAATTGCTCATGTGCAAACACTTCAGATTTTCCTTCTCTCTGAAACATTTCATTTACATTTTGAGCACCTATTCACAAAGATACAGGACAGTAAGAAAAAGATTAAATACAAAGCAAATCACACAGATTTCCAAACGAGAAGGGCTGAAAAGCCTGTAGCTATGTTCCTTTATAAAGATCAGAAAATAGATAATACAGAACTACGAAAAGTAGGTAGACAGATTTGCTACTTTCAATTACTAGCTCCCACGATTTAAGAGCAGAGATGAAATGGAGAAGCACCATATATTTAAAAGCTAAGTTTAAAACTCATGAAATGTATTTTAGAATGCATTATGTAGATAAATTGAAACAATCACAAGAAGGAGATATCTGCAAGACCAATAGATTAGCAGAACTGAAGAAAAGAATAAATCGTTTGTAAAGGATAATAAGAATAGCCACAAGTACCAAAACAACCATCAGTGCAAATATTATCTGACTGGGCTATAAATCAAAACCTGCCTATGTTCTCTTTAAGGTTCCTTTGTATTTTCCTCAGAACTACCTAGTACTTGCCAGTTTTAGAGGTTGAATAATGGGCTGGATAAAGCAATGATTTGATGAAGACTGACAAATGCAACATATCTGTTCCAGAAGAGTCACCAAACAGGCTGGTTCCTGCATTCATGCTACTTTAGCATTTCCCCTGAGACTACTGACAGAAGTTATTCTTTCTGGCAAATTTGTTCAATTATTGTGCAGCTTTCAATATTTTACAGAGAGATGGGCTGACTACGTGTATTTATCTTCAACCACGAATGGTGACTCTTATAGATTACAAATGGAAATAGCTACTATCCAGGCTAGTTTAGGCTTTGTAACACTCTGATACAGAGTGAAAAGATATGAATCAGACTAAATTGTACAGATATCTGAACTGCCAAATTCATGCACTGTGCCTCATATTTTTGTAGTTGAGAAAAACACCAAGACTTCTCTCATAGTGATTTGTTTAATTTTCTTTATCTCAGTTACAGTGGTAAGTATCCAAACAGGGAAATGAGGTTAAATTTGGCTCGGCTTCTGAAAATTTGAGTTTGAATTTATGCTTCAAAGTGCAGCTGCAGTGTTGCTGTGAAATATGCTGCTATAACTGTACATCCACAAAGACAGAAAAAAGTATTTTAGATTTTAGTGAAAGATAAAGCTGCTGGCTGAAAGATGACAGGCTGCTATAGAAGTGTTGTTTTTTTTTTTTTTTACTGTGCTAAGTATTTGCTATAGTCTGTTCACAGCATTTAAATACAGAAATATTTCATTTGAAATATAAGCTTAGGTAAGCCTTGGATTTAATCATTATAATGACAGGATTGTGCAACTAATTTGGATTTTCATTTTCAGCTGAGTGTAATACTATCTTATGAACATACATTTTATGCAGATTCCCACAGACACGTGATATATTCATTTATACTTGTTTCTATACAAGAAATAATCTACTTGGTTATTACTGTGGAGACCATATACAAATTTTGTGCAACATTGAACAGTGGCAACAGATTTTTAAAAAGCAACTGAAAAAGTGAATGTGATCTATTACTATTCCCTTTCTTAAACCTTGTTCTGATTGTCAAGTTATTTTAGTCCACGTAGAGTGTAAGCGAAGTCTGGATGAACGCACTGGATTTGATTGTTTAATATGAAGTCTAATGTACAGAGCATTACATTATACATATAAAGGTAACTTTTTTTTCTTAAACGTTCTAATCCTTGGACCACAAAATAATGTGAGGCAGTATGCTCAGCTTAAGAAGTTTTAGATCCTCAAAGTTCTGGATAACCAGAAATCCTGTTTTTACTGCTGAGGCAGTTAAATATTCTATATCACATATGTAAACCAAAACAGACAGGAGTATAACTGGAGGTTAATAGTACAGTTTTTGCTTACTGCAGTGATGACTCTTAGCTGATCCTGGTTGAAATTCAGAAACTGTGCAATAATTTATTAAGTGTAAAAATAGTTTTGTTACTGCTGCTTCTTGTAAAGAGCATGAAAAAAAACATCCGGATTTCAAAGCAGACAAGTGTGTTAAATTTGATATTCTATACCTACTCGTATGTAAGTTGTTTTCTAAGAGTGGGAAGGTAAGTTAAACCTCGTATACTCAGTATTTGGAGTTCTTCCTATCTTCTACATACCCACAGAACTGGAAGTATTCCATAACTTTAAAAGCAAATCTGAGATTAAGAAAATGGCAGTTTTACTATTAATATGTTCTGGTTCCAACAGCTCTATATCATCACTGTTTTCTTTAAAATGATATACATGTACTATTCTTGAATTTTTCGTTGTTGACTTTGAAATCAAGCTTATTAAGTCCGGAGGTGAGGGAAAAGCCTAGAGAAAGGATTAAAGAAAAGAATAGGGAAAGAAAAGGGAAACAGCTACAGGCCATACTGAGAACATGAACCCACTGGTGACCATCAACTTGTGCACATATGGTTAGTGAATGACTAAGTAGAACAATCAGTACAAAATACCTCTATGACAAAACTTACTATATTTTAATATAATATTATTATTATATATTAAGCCCTAAACTCAATATCTGATCCAACTTCCAACCCTAAGTTACTGATTCATAATAAAATAGTTTTTAGTATGTTAAAAGATCTGTATGAAAAACTTTGTGTAGGAGCATCAGAAACAGATGCCTACCTAAACTGAAAACTTGTGCTGAAAGGAAACGAATAGAAACTGAACCAGAAGCTATCCTTTCAGACACCGTACAACCAGGAAATTTCACAACTTACAAGAAAGTTCATGTCTCAGCAAGTTAGGACTCTTCTCAATGAATCATGGAACTGCAGTTCTGGAAAAAAACTGCAGAAGCAATTTAGCCCATCCTCCATCCCAGTAGTGGGTTCAATTTAATCTCTGTCAATACTGACAGGCACTTCCTAAAAGACTTCGATTACAAACAACCCACAATCTTTCCAGGCAGTCTATTCCAGTCTTGCAGTACATATACTATTAGTTTATTATTTCTTGCCTTGTGCAAAGTAAACAGGGAAAAGAAAGTACTATTCTCCTTTATAAAATGGCTTTTTATATCTTCGAAGACTG
>NW_024884756.1:17189123-17246803 GCF_019232065.1 Centrocercus urophasianus | reverse complement strand
GCCCTGTTAAAAGCTTTTCCTTTCTGTTTTGCTACAGTACTTAAATGTAGACTTTCACTAATGTGTGCTAGATATTGTACACTCCCAGGACAAATGTCAGTTATTTTTAAAATATCAAAAACAAGCTCTGACTCTAATTTTAACTTTCTACATACTGTTTGTTAGCAGCGCCACACACGTTGCCAAAGACTCCAGCTGCCTTCTTTTAGTCATTTTCCAAGCAATACATACACTCAAAATGTTCTGATTTGGCAACCAGAGCCTGAGTGCTAATGTGTAGAACAAAGTGTATCATATATTTATTGTAAATAACTATGTTCACACATCTATGCACATGCATATAGGCTTCTGCATGGATGCACATACACAAACAAGTTTTATATTCCATCCTGCTGGAAAATAGAACATATTACATTGTAGAGAATAGCAGAGTAGATACACAAGGGCTGGAACTTGGCTAGTCTCTCTTATGAAGCCTGCATAGGGTCCTTTTTCCATTTGTTATGATGGAATCTCCTTAGTGCATTTTAAGCAGCTGGAAGTCAGCACTACAGATTTTGTTCATTTAGAAGCAAATCTGAATTTTTAAGTCTTTGAACTCTAACCTCTTAGTTGGATGGTTCTAAAAATACCTGACAGTGCTATTTGTATATGGGTCCACATGTTTCTCTTCTTGTAACTGAAACAGCTTTACACAATATTTTTATATCACATTCCCTTAAAAATCTTACTTGACCTGTAACTCAGAAGAAAGAGGTACTGCTTCATTTAAAAATATCATAGATTTGTTACTGATTTTTAAATCACAAAGTGGTGTTCGTAACTTAAACTGTTAAGTTCTGTGAGTGCTATCAATAGATTTAAATGACTCCTTTTCCCTTGAGTATGAAATGGATGGATGTGACTCAAAGATTGGTCCAGACTCAAAGACAAGCGTATTACAGGAGCTGAGTCCTACATTTGATGGAAGAACTCTTGAAAAATTCAGACTTAAAAATGCCTGTATTATATACATAGATAGTAATATCTAAACTCTTGAAACCAATGGGACTCTAGAAGGAAATACCATACTTGCTTGGAACAGACTGGTGTAGTAGAGATGAATCAATTTATCTAAACATAACCTTCCATTAGGTGCTACAAAAGTAGACATGGCTTCTCTTCAAGGATTTTCTGAAAATGTGTGTATACAAATGTTCTGACAAACCAGCATGCACTTGTGGTCAACTGTCACATCTTTAACATTTGATGCATTCTTAAGTATTCCTGGAAGCAGAGAATGGATAGCACTGTGTTTTAGGCCTCTAGAAGTCACCTGGAGCTATACAATGGGAGTACACAACCTTAAAAGAAATCCAGATAATCTCTTATGAAAACATTCTTCCAGGATGCCAATCAAAGAAGACTATAAGAGGGTTTAGAAATCTATTAGCCTTGTCTGCTAGGAAACTTGGCTACTCATCAGTCTCTCTTTTATACTTCTGGTTCTGAGTAATGCTTTCACTTCTGGCCGTGTGAAAACAAATACCCCTGTATATTTCCATGAGATCAGTACAGATGCATTCTCATAGTTCAGTGCAGATTGCCTGACATTCTGCTGAAAGTGTAATTGCTGAACCATCACTGCCTGTTCATTGTGACTAAATCCCTGTTACCTTTTGAAAAACATGACTCATTTTGAAGAACACAAAAGGTATTTATTATTGTTGCATCTTCTTGGCCTACGTGGTTATTTCATATCTGAGATTCTGCAGACTGTTTCTGTTGGAAAAGAAGCTACTGATAAGAGCAGAGGATCTCTGAAGAGAATGTATGAAGATCTGATTTTGAGCTTCTAGGAGTATCTGAACAACAACACTGACTGCTTTTGCTTGTAGCTTCACTAGGTTTCAGTTCTAGATGTATGGATTTTTCTTATAGCCATCATTCTGCTGTTGCTATTTCAGGCTGTATTTCATGTTTTCTTACTCTTTTTTTTCCCCATTTCATATGTTTCTCTTGTTCTTCCCTTACACAAAGATAGATATTTTCAGAAATCATTTCCTCCAGGTGTTTAAAATCACTGCTCACATGTAACTTTGAGTGATTACACAAGTTTGCACTGTTCATTCAAGTCTCTTTTAATTTGCCCAGAAGATATTTGTCTCAACAAGTGTATGCTACATATTCTGTTGCAGGTTGGAAGAAAAAAGCATGATGCCTTTAGTAACATCTGGGCCACCAGCTCAAATTTAACATCACAAAAATTGTCTTCTGTTTCTGTTTCAGATGTTAAACTTTATCCTTCTCTCCAGACCAGAAGCCTCGCTATAACATCAGATTCTTATTCTATATGCAGGTTTCAGATCTGTCTGACAAGGCTATGAATCATATCTTCTCTGTGCACTGACCATCCACTTGCATAAAACCTTACAAGATACACTTTCAAAAGCGCATCAGTTCTGGACTCCAGAAGAAAGTGTGTAAAGGAGAAAATTATGCTTGGGACTTCTCAAGTTACATGACTGAGGAAGGTTTGTGTGAGGCCAAAAATTAGACAGTATCTGCAAATCAAAGAGGTTGTGCAGACCTAACATAGGCAAGCTCTCCGCTTTATGTCTATTCTGACCTGTGCATTGGCTTAGGTGTTTCGTTGTCATACTGCTTGCTGATGAGTACATTCACAAGGAATTAAGATGTTTCTTTGGTATTCTTAGATAAGAAACCAATTTCGTGCTCGAGTCCCTTGAGTGAACCCCTGAAAGTCCCGAGAAACAACTTCAAGGCAGCTTTCCCTTATGTCACTAGCCATCTCTCAAAGACTTTTCTCTCCGTATTTTTGCTTACACCACTATTCAACTCATTTTCTTCTCTATTCCCTTTACTTAAATCTCACCTGAGTTGGGAATAAATGCTTTAACTGTAGTCTGGCCTATCTCCTTCCCAAGCTCCCACTAAGCTCTAATTACCAGTCTAGTCTCTGGCTCTATCCTTAAATAATCTATAAAACATCCAAAGCATCTCTTGATCTTTTCTTCTTAACCTGCTTCACAGAACTACCATTAGCATATGCATGCTTCAACATTCTGCCTCACTTGCTGCATGCCTTTGTTTCACTTACAAGGACGCAGAAAGTTGTTACAAAGATGACCAAGTTTAGATACCCATGCTTTTGTTCCCCAGTGGGCTGAGAGGCTAGGATTTGACTGTGGGAATCACAAAACAAAAATACAAAGTACATTTTAAAATGAGACAGTTCAGCCAGACAGTGGCAGTTTCCTCTCTTATTTTTTTCTGGCCATGACTCAGACTAAGCCAGAATTGCAGAATGTGTAATGGAAATTGCAAATTCAATGGCTATAAGCCAGTTAAATTTGTAACATGGTCAGTGAGAACGCCCCACTTGTCTAAGGCAGATTTACTCTCTGCAAAGCCTTTCTGTGTTTCTTATGACAATAAGAATAAAAACCAGAAAAAAAAAAAAAAAAGAAGCTTTCCTAAATGGTTTCCCAAAACCACAACTTCCCAACACAGTTGAGATCCTACTGGACAGTGGTAATATTTTTGGGCAACGTGATATTAAAGCTAACACAATGTTGTTGATTGCTCTCTTCCTCCCCCCTTCATATCCCCAGTTCAGCAGCCAGTAATTCTAGCACAGGTAAATCCCATTCTCAGTGGGATTTTCACCTGAGGATTTCATAACAGAGGTTTTGCAAGGCACATTCGTAGCAAACAAGTGCCAACCATTCCTCCTCTCCACTGCAGGGTAATTGTGTTACAGTGAGAAGCTTTTAACTATGAATCTGACTGGATTGCTCAACCCCCCTAGGAGACATTCCTGAAACATGAATTTCAGTCTGGCATGCTGAACACACTGTTCCTGCAGCTGCTGCAACTGCTGACCAGAGCCTCTATAGTGAGAGAGCACTTAGCAGCAGCAAGGTGAGCCTGAAAGGGTGTGGGAGAAAATGGCGATGCTAAGTGGCATTGGTCAAAACCTTCAGCACTGATTTAAGAAGTGCTGTAAAATGTAGCAATCCTATATAAAAAAACACCATGTACTGACTGTCACTCTGCAGACTACAATTTCCTAACAGCATCACATTCTGTTAATCAGAAAAATAGAATAAGAAGGACATATTTTACTTTTTCAGGTTAATTTAAAATATCAAAAAAATATCAATTAAGTTCCATCCTGTCCTACAACATTTTCAGTGATGATCAACTTGGCATTAAAGATTACCTTTTCTGAACTGTCTGGTTCACACATTTACTTAATGAAGGTAAGTATGGGAAGGTGCTTTTATGGAGTTGCTGTCATAATTTTTATTCATTCTCACAGAATCACAGTGTTGGCACTAAGCTCCTGAAATCTTTCACTTTTTATCTTGACTCCCTGTCCAGTAGAATTGAAAAGTCCTTACTGCAAGTCCTAGCTTTCTCCTGAAAAATAACATTCTCTAATTTGAGCATATAAGGAAAGGACACAAAACTCAGGTTCTTTTGATGGATATTGATTCCTATCAGCTTTTTATGTGATACCAATTATTAAGCTCCCATTGTTCTTTCCCAAACTGAATATACCATCTGGAAATTAGCATTTTAAGTGCTACTAGCACAAGTTATGATGCCCTGTGTTCAGAACTCTTCCCTCCCTGCCTTGCTAAGAAAGCAGTTCTAACAAATCACAGCAAATTTTCTTATTCTATCACCTGCATACCAGAACATCTGTATGATCAACCTTTATTTCTGTTCAGAAAGAGGTAAGTGCAAATCTAAACAAGCTAATGGGAGATAGGACACGTAACAAGGTGATTCATCTCTTAGCTCAGAAGACTGAAAAGAAAAACCAAAGGTTTCCAAAGCCTTATGACACACACAGTCAATACCCTTCACTTCTCAGAATATTTCAAGGAACAGCAATGCTTGAGAAAATCCCTAGAACTGTTAGGCATCTTTCGTGTAATTATAAGGATACTCAAGACTGAATATTGTTCACACAAGCAAAACATTCTAAAGCACAGAATTTTGAAGCTGTACTGGAAATTAATGGATGGACAGGAACAGTTCCAAGGTACTTACCCATCATTGTAAGGTCACAGACTGCTAGAAAGTGTTCATCCAAGCTCATAGGAACACAGGAGTCCCCACAATCTGAAAGAAAAAAATGCGGAAAATGACAATTTGAAACTGGAGTCTACAAAAACAGTAACTGAAATAGATTACAATAAAGGATTAAGTAAAGGAGTCAAAAGCATGGGAAATAAATGGAAATAAAATCCCCTGTGAAAGAAATATATTCTTTATAGCTAGACTGGAATCAATTTAGATTGCTATAGCCTTAGGAAGCTATTAAAAGCATACCGTGTTTTGCCTTGGTACTGTAACTCAAGGAGTACTCCCACCTATCATCCTTGCAAAGAAGCATTAACGCTGCACACATTTAGAAATGCTACCATGGCATTTTTATTTCATACTTCTCTGAGAATAAAATCACACTTTATTTGCTGTTTATTTCAAAAGACCTTCCAAGAACACAGTGTAGGTCCCATGACAGGCTCATTTTGCTCTGGTTGTTTTGCATGGTCCTAAGCAGCTGTCATCTCTGGGGTACTGAATGTGATCTGAAAGTGTTTAACCACATCCTCATCCAACTCAGCTGTGAGATTGGGCATCACTTCTCCTCAGAGCTCTATCTTCCATGAGCAGGACGTCCTTCACATGTGGGCCAAAAAGTAGCATACAGTCTACTAGAATCTAGATGGCAGGGACTCCGGCTATGTGAGGTGTAGCAGTATGTAGTATGAAATACAGCCAGGGGCTGCTTTTCTTCAGAAACCACTTGGGCATGAAAGTGTATGCCAACACAGCAAGAGCTCCAGAATTTAAAAAAATAATCTCTTTAAAGCTTTACACATAAAAGACAATTGGCTTTAGAAATTAATTTTTTTTTTTTTTTTTTTAAAGAAATGGGAACTTCCAGAACTTCTTATTGAATGGTCTTAGAGATAGAGAAATTGAAAAATGTGTTTCTCCACCTCCCTCCCTCTCTCTTTTCAAATAGGCTTAGGATATCAAGTACCTAAGTTCCAGGCTGTATCAGGAAATCTGCCAGATCTCATCTGTCTGCTGTTTTCAAGCCTAGCAGGAGAGCCTCCCACTTCTCCTCAAGACTGTTAATGGTCACAGGTACAGGCTGAGGGACACAAGCACACCCTGTCGAATGTGACTGCTGCTGACCAGAAATGTGACTTCTGGTTGAATTAGGAAGAGAACTTTCATTGGCCTGAAATTAAGTCTCTGAAAAGCTGCTGGACTGCAACCAAAGGGGAGGATGTCAGCTTGAGGAGAACACTAGGCTTATAATTCTTGTATTTCTCATTTGCACAGTTTACTGTTCTGAAAATTCTGTGTCCTGTTGGCAGGCCTCTCTCCACACTCAGCCAAGCAGTAGCCCATTTACTTCACTTTTGTTGAAGCCCTTTTTGCCTATGGGAGCATTTAGCTAATAAAGGTAGCTGTTTCTAGTAGCCACCTTGCTATGTGCCTATACAATAGAATAGAATAGACAAGAAGCAGGAAGGTCGTCCTCACCTACATGTAAAAAAACCAATGCTGTGAAGGGGAAGAGTTTCAGTGATAAACTGTACCTTCCATACAAATGTGATTAATACATAATAAGGGAAAGACCTGTGTAAGGTTAATTACAATGCCTCTGGAACATGCATTATTCCAAAAGAAAACAGAATAGCCAAATGCCACTGGGTGAGAGCTGATCAAAATACATGTAGGTCAGCACTAATGCTGTGAGATTGTTCCCAGAACCCAGGCTAGATCAGGTATCTCATTCTACTGTCCAGTCTCTTAATTAGGTACTTAAAATATTAAATATTTAAATCCCTTTTTAACCAATAGTTGTAACAATTTTTTTTTTCAGTGAAGCACAGAATGTTACCTTTGTGTGATGAGTTCGAGTGACTCATTCAAGTGATGGGTTACTGAGTTATGCACAGATATAAGCCTGTATTTCTGGGATAGTGGTATAGCTTATGAAGCTGTCCTTCTGAACTTCAAGTAAGAAAATCACTCAATTTCATGGCAAAAGAAATATAATCACAAAACTTTTTTTTTTAAAGTTGCTCCTTATCTTGCTCTCCAAATGAAGCTATGAAAATCTTGTGCTTTGTCATACAGCTATCAAACAGTTCTACTAATTTTTGTTGCAGAGATGAACCAATTTCATATTGGATCTTCTCATTTTGATATAACATACTGCAGATCAGTGAAATAAAGCAGGCCAAGTAAATCTGGACATTAAAGTGGTTGGTGAGGGAGAGGCAGATACCAGGTACATTGTATTTCCAAGTCATGAATAACTGAAGCACCATTTCTGTGTTGCTTGGATACAGTTTGTTTAGTCAGTAATAGAATTCACTGAAAATATTTTAACTTCTACTCCTGACAGTTACAAACATGTGTACACATGTAATCTTATGAACTCAAATAGCATTAAATGCATACCTGATACACCTTTTCACAAGTGAGCAACAAATAGAAATGCCAAGTTGCAAAGTCAACACTGAACAACGCAATCATGTACAACTAATTGCAAGAAGTTCTCACTGGTTGGCCCATCTGTTCTTGTTAACACTGCTCTGCCATACATAGAGAAAACAGCCAATTTGCTCATCAGCTGGCAGTCAGTCAGGTGGTACTAATGGCCTCACAAGGCTGAGTGCTGACTTGAGAACAGTTCTAAGTCTCTGCTCAGCCATCCCAGCTTACCAAAAAAGCAACTTTTCCTTTCAGCCATACCAATAAGGGCAACATGCAGAAGCCTGGCAGATGACTAATGCTCACCAAGTGTTGCATGGTCTGAACTGAAGGAAATATGAAACCCTGTGACCCTTACTCAGAATAGTCAAACAGCATCTGCTCTGAAGCCCTGTATGGTAAGAATGCCTCCATTTTGTGCTGAGAACATGTCTGGAGGAAAGGTATGGGATAGAGATGACTTCAGTCTTGTTCATCTTGAGCTGCAAAGATATCTACTCTTAATTCTACTGAGAAATACTAAGAGATGAAGATCATGTTAGATTTAGATAGAGTTAAAGTAGCTGGTACACAAAAGGTTTGCTCATACTGCCAGCTGAAGTAACTTACTGATTTAGCATATTTGCAAGAACTGAAAATCCAAATGGAACAAACAGATCCATTGACAGCACACAGGCAAAAATGTATTATCAAAAGGGATTGAATGACATATCATGTATCACATGTTGGTAGTACTCAAATATCTCTGGCATATTAGAAGTTCTGATACTATTTCACAATTCAAAGAGTTGCTTCAGCACAGCAGAATTCTGTGAGATCGTATTTTGAAAAATCAAAAGAAGCCTAACCATCATGTTTAAAATTAGTTGTAGCTTATCTTCAAAGGTCACATTTACATTTTTTATCTGTAAGCAGAAACAGTGAGATTTACTTAAATAGTGAACTTGTGACTTAGACAAACAATTGCAAAAACATTCTCAAGCCTTCTTGGACTATGAGTGAAATTTCACATAGTTCTACATAATGAAATTATGACCTTGTAAGCCATGATAAATTCAGTATATTTACTTTAAAATATTTTAGCCAGCAGTGGAAGCTCAGAAACTGCAACCGCCACTGTAGCTAACTACAGATTAATCAGTGGCTGGTAGAGACTTCTATAGCTAATTCTGTTATATTTACCATGGGAAACTATTATTAAAGACACATTAAAAGCACTAATGAAAATCACCACCAATTGGTCCTTTCACAAAGTGAGTCATTCCAAATCAGAGTCAGTGCTCCCAAAGCCATGTCTTTATACCCACAATGCAGGATGCATGAAATCTCACATTTCTCATCCTTAAGTATCGGTATGTTTCTTCTACTATCCTGAATACACAAGTAGTTCTATAAAGAAAATTGTTAAATGGCAAGTATGCAGTACAGAGATACTAAGAATTCACTGTGATTTTTCAGTTTCAGTAGTTTTGCCATTTCTTAACCCAATAGTTGACAGGTTTTTTTTTTTTGCTGGCTTCCTCAGAACTATCAACCATGGAAGTGATAAGGGTGTGCCACCTTTACAAGAAGGGTGCTTTTGGCTGTGGTTAGAGATGAGTGGTTCTTTTGTTAAGCAGTTTTTTGGGAGAAATAATTGATTTCTACTAATATCTTGCAATCATTGAGCTGAAATTAGTTTACTGTCTCTACCTTTTAGGTTTGGCTCTTACAAATTGGATAATAGCAACAGACTTCTCATTGCAATTTTCTTAGTGATAATACCATACCACCTGAAAATGAATTACAGAAAGAAAAATCCATGATTGCATAAAGACTACAGCATATGCACACTTGATTATCCTATTCCACTGAAATCCAAGGAATTCTACAAGACTAATGCTGCGAATGTGTAAGAATTTTCAGAAATGAACACAATGTAAACTGGTTTGTCTTATTTTAAAATGGTGTTAGATGTTTCTCAACACTTCAGAATAATAAAGTAACAGCGTTTGGCTTTGAATAATCTATGTGTTCTCCATTTTTCTTGTTTTCCACTTAGTTGCAGAAGTGTAGTCTCATATCAAAAGACTTTCTAATACTGCTTCTGAAGGTGGGAGAGAAGGTTGTTATTTTTTCCTCTGGTAATTACCAACTCACTTTCCTGGTGACAGCCAAATCTCCCTTACCTCCAGCAAGCTATTGTTCAGTGACTTGTGAGCCAATAGCTGTATTTGTCTTCAAAAAAAAGTCTGATTTAATTTTATCTAACTTCTCCAGTCCAAGAAGGTTTGCTATTTTTATTAGAAATTGAAAAAGCCTGGTTTCACAAATGAAGGGAGCTGTTTTCAGATACTTTGTTTTGAAGAGGATTTCTGGAATCCTCAACATAAGCTTTCCAACACATTTCTCAGTCAGATGGTCTTTTCATTTCTGTTTTGATACATAGCTGTGCAGTTCACTTAGAAGTATTTATTCATCTGTCTAAAGCCAAATTTAATTATATTCATAGAGTGAAGAATAAAGGCCTGGACCATGTGCACTGGTGAATTCAATTCACTTTACAAATTGTTTTTATGGTAATGTTGGAGAAGGTACTTTGCAGTAGTAGGGACAGGGAGAACGACTTTGTCCCTTGCAGTGGAATGTTAGACAGCAAAAACATTCAGAAAAATAATACGATATTTCTACAAAGCAGCAGTAGGGTCACTTGGATAATAAGGTCACTTGGATACACTCCTGAACTAATTCACATTCAGATCCCTATTCACTTGAGTTACAATAAACCTGGAAAGCTGTTTTTAAGACTGCACATAAAACTACTTTGTGTACCATGAGGAAATGAGAGGTTTCACTTAAAACTGAAATTAGAATAAGAATGCCTAAAACAAAAGGCAATAGCTTAAATTTCTAAACCAAGACACAGTTAAGATTTAAAGAAACCAGGAAAGTATTAGAAGACATACAAATCTCATAAGCTTCTTGCACTACAAATGAATCATGAAAACAGTACTTCCAAATCCCTTTTATATAGCATTTCAAAATCGAGGTGTCTGCTAAGACATAAAATATTCTTCTGCCAGAAAATAAGCATGATTTGCATAAATTGTGCTTTCAAAATAATTGAAAATGTGGAACACATTAGAACATAATACTAGTTAAACTGATTTCATGTTTTAGCAGCTGCAAGTGCAAAAACTTCATGCAACTGTACAATTCATATCTAGGACATAAACTATCTTCAGGAGATTTTTAGTAGTACAAAAGTGCTGGCAGCTTCTGTACCTGCAAAGTAAATGTGTTCATATTTCTTGTATTTAGCAGCCTCAGGGCTGCTAATTTACACATTCCATTTCACTTTCTCCAAAGCCTTTAAATAATATCATGTGATTAAACTTAATTGATCAAAATTAAGAATTTTGTACTTGTGCCTGATAAGAATATATAACAGGTACATGAATGTAAAAAAAAAAAAAAACCAAGGCTGATTGATGGCTGGAGATGATTTTTTTTTTTGTCTTTTTTTTTTTTTTTTTTACTACTGAGTCTACTGTGCTAGTAAAGTACACAGTTTATAGAGGTAGAAGTTACTCAATAACCATATCTGAGAGATACTGTCTTTTAGACTCACTACCTTGTTAGTAATTAAGGTCCCTACTCCAGACCCAAGACTGGAATTCATACCAGAAACTCCAGCGTCTCTCCAAAATAAGACCCCAACTACCGTAACATCTGTGGAGGAGTACATCTGATCAGTTGTGATATTAACCATTTTCTTTGTATTAAAAAAAGCAATAAAATAAGCTAATGACTGAAAACACACAGGTGAGAAATAAGCGCAGCACTGCAGCATTTCTGTACAGGTTTCATCCTGCATTATAGTGTGCCTCCTGTCCTTCTTGCTCAGCACCTTTAAGCAACATTCAGCATTTTAAGAAGATCAGGCAAGAAATCCAGGGCTAGGATTCTATTCCCATAGCACTCACAAATGGCAGCTGTAGGGCGAGCAAGAAATGTCAAGTTACCCTTTTTTTCCTACTGAAAAGATTCCTTCCATATTCTCATACAGTAAGCTTTAAGGAAAAGTACATAAAAGATTTTTTTTTTTTTTACAGTATTCCTTTGGCATGGCTAAGTAGTACTTAAAGAACAGCAGACATGCTTCTGCTGTTATAAAATATTTCATTTCCATTGTACATCTGTTTAAATATTTTGATTTCAATACATCTATTGCTGTAATTGGATTGTGGTATGTTATCCTTAGTCTTTTCTTCCAGGGAAAAAGTAGCCCTATGTGAATTTCAAATACTGAAATGTTTTACAAGATTATAATTAGATTAGATGCTATTGCTTGGTTTATGGAGAGCAAAACCAAAGAAGTCTTCAAGAAAATAAGAGTTGTTACAATTCATACAACATATTACAATATTATGTTATGTTATGTATACAATATTGTTAATATAATGTTATATGTTAATATAATGTTATGTATACAATATTGTTACAATTCATATCAACATATTTCACTAGTTTGTCTGCTAGGAAATAGCTCCAGTGTTTTTGGTGGATTTGATTAATGCATTCTCAGTAGAAGGATACTGTAACCATCTCTTTGAGAGAGGATACAGTAAATCCATTCCTCTGCCAAGTTAAAATGAGAAGGGCTAGCGAGAGGCAGTGTGTCCCTCACTTCTGAGAAACCTTACCTTAAAATCTAAAATATTTTACAAGAGCTGCTCCAAAAGTAATGCCTGCTATTTTATTACATTGTCCCATGAAGGCAGAGGCAGATGTTAGTGGCATGGCAGTAAAGGTTGAAGCTTCCTGCCAATACACACAGCAATTTTGTTGCTGTGTGACAGACTGCAGCAGAGTAGCACTCTGACAAAACAGTGACTGACATGGGAAAAAAACCATCATGTAATACCTGCACTCTTACCCACACAAGATTCACCCTATAAAAGACTTATTACACCATGTCAAAGGCACCAAGTCTAAAAGTCTCCAAACTTTCTAAAGACACTCTTCAGAGAACATGGTTTGGCAAAGGCTGGCTAACAAGCTAGTAAGAGTTTGAGGGTCTAACTTGCTAAGGAAATGAAGCTTTTGTCAACGAAAGTCAAAAAAATGTTAGAAAGGAAAAAAAACTGACATTTTAGAGTTAAGTTGTGGATGTGGAAGGATAGCACAGGCTGTCAGTAATTATATAATTTTATCACATCTTTCCTTCTACAGGAACAACTCCAAAACCTTACTATTGATGAGTCATTAGGTCAATGAGAAGGTGCTTCCTCACTGTGTTTCTTGGGTACTCCTGGAAGCCTTATTTCTGCTTATTGTCTAAGACAGCTTCATCCCCATTACTTCCCCAATAGTAACTTCATTTTTCTTTATCTGCGTGGAATTTCCTAAATGAGATTCTGCTCTATCATCCTTGAGAAATTCAGATCCTGTATAAACTTGGATTCAGTGAACTTCTGACCCAGCAATCTCTCTTCCTTCCAGTCTAGTGCTCACCTCTTATTCTTTTTGTGCTAGTCTCTCATTTGCTTTCTGTCTTAGCTTTTGTTTGTCTACTCTTCCCATCTTTCCCCTATGAAAGCAGCATTAGAAAAATAGGCACTTCAAGATGATTTAAAAGCTGCTGTCAAGCATGAATGTTGCTTATTTCAAGAGACAAGGCAGAATCTGAAAAGGGGAGTCTTTCTCCCATCAGGAAAATCAGAGAAAACTGAAGACAACTCCTGTAAAGATTTGCTCTATGTTATCCACTTAAAGCTTTTGTACTTCTGTAATTTTTCTTTAAAGTCAATATGATTTATGTGGAAAAAAAAACATTCTTCAAGATATTTATTATAATTATGCTTGTGCAGTTTGATCATCATTTTTCATCTATTCAGGTTCTTTGAACAAATGGTGGCACCTCATGATCGCTGTTTGACCACAGGGCTGCTATGGCTGGGATTCCTATTACTCAGCTCAACATTACATTTTTTAACTACCAAATGCCAACTGTTCTTACCAGCCAGAACTCAGCTCACAGCCATGGTAGTTTCCCTTCCCACTTACTGAATGGCTCACTTTTGTTTCTTAGCTAGAATACATTATTAGGGCTGTCTATGATGTATTCAGCCCACTCTTCAGCCATTTGTTCTGACTTATTTGCAACCAGATTTATTGTAAAGCACATTTAGGAAACTCTGAAAAGACAACTCTAAGCATTACATAAATCTGAGGAGTACTGTGTCACTCCTACCACATAAATAATCGCATTTGTCTATTTTTTTGCCTAATTTTATCACTTGTTTTCATGGATGTGTGTTGGTGCCCCCATCTGGATCTTAGAAAAACTAAGTCCGCAGCTGTGTGAGTCAAACCTTGCAGAAACATGTTTACTGTAAGGAACAGTACAAATGCATGGAAGCGACTCAAAAAATAGTGTATACATGGGTACTGTCACATCCAAAGACTAACTCTTTACCTGTAACAGGTTACACTGCACTGTACAAGTAAATATGGAACACTGAAGGCTTTCATTAGAGTAGTCATGTGACACTAATTACACTCCTGTCCTTAGAGTTGTGAAGAAGGCTGATGTAAATGAAAAAGCTTAGACAGCAATTACCTGAGAAGTGCAGCCTCAGACTCGCAGAATGTTCTTAACTTACACTGAAAGAATTTATGAAATTACTATTTGCACCAAAGTAACTGGCAAGTTCTACCTGAGCTCACTTTACAGAACTGGACGCGCACTCATCTATCTTTTTGACTGAAAGAATTTGTAGGAAACTAGAACTTACTGAATATATTAAAGATTTATTTATTTACTTTTGAACACAGCAGATCATGTCATTAGTTCATGTGAAGGCTAGTTCAATGCTCCCATTTTGTAGAGCTTTTCAATAAAGCTTGTTAGGAGTGTGTATTTCAGGATGCTGATAACATTTTACACATCTTGATTTCACAAATAAGGAATCAATAGGACATGGAAGACTGCTTGCTTCTGTCTAGAAAACAGCAGCCATTGAAAAAAATACAGCTAGAGAAGGAAGATTATACAAATCCCCTGTGAAACAAGATAGGAGATTTATTAGCTAAGAATTTTAGTACTGTGTCCCTTCTTCCCTTGAAAAGCTCTTAATTCTAAGGAGAGGTGTGGCAGATTTTCTGTGTGGCTGCTCAGCTAAATAGAGTCTCCATTGCTGAGATTTTGTCTAAAAATTATCATGGAGGAGCCCATGGAAACTGCAGTCAACTGATTTTATATCACACCTTATGAATAATACAGAAATAGACAAATCTGAGCACTGCATCAAATAATGTTTAAGTACCTCTGCTTTAATTTAACTAATTTAATTTAGCTACAGTTGTGAAAAGAATATTTTTAATTTCTGAATTGATTGCTAGGAGAAACAAGGAATAGATTTCAGGTAAAATAGATTTTCTACAGTTATCAAGTAAGGCAAGGTTAAATTCAAATCTAATTAATTTAGCCTGGAAAAAACAATATTATTAAAATAAACTAAGGATTATCTATAGAAATTTCTTTGAGCCATTATCTATAAGCCAGTAAGCACCAGGAAGTTAAATGCACTACTTTGCTCCTGGGAATCTCAGGCTCTCTCTCAAGCTCTACCCAGTAAAATGATAAAAACTAGTTACTCAAAACAGCAACTCATAATAGCTTAATGACTGTAGCAGCAGTTGCAGTAAATTTAGGGGCAGGCCATTAGTTAGTGCTCTCCTTGCTCAGGCATATATCCATGCCTGTCTAGCCAAGAGCACTGACATTAAGTTGTGTAGAGAGAACTCAAACCAAACACTAATAATTGCATTCTCTTGGGCAGCAGCAAAGTAACTTCCTGATACTTATCTTGAAATTCCTTATGTTGTCCTGAGCTGTGCATACAAAGTTCTGGTTAAAGCCACTGTGTTGATATACCTAAACACTAATAAATTAAAGGAGTATTTTTGTGAAACATTGCATCTTCAAAGCACTGTTCTTCATCAGCTAATTAATCTTTACAATACTTTTGTGAGGAAGTTAGAATTTCAGTAGGCTTTTTCCCCCCCTGTGAAATAGGAGCATCAGATTCTGCCTTGCATTTCCAGCCAAATTATCTAGATCTTGCCATAACCAGGGAAGTGCACTAAACAGACCCATTAATTCCCCTGCTTATCCAGTTTTATAAGATTAGAACAATTCAATAAAAAAAATCAGAGAGAAAATCACTATTAAAAAAAGCAGTAAAGTAAAAAAATAGGAAAGCTATACATTTCCATTATCTAGACAACCTTAATAATTTGAAGCACGTGCCTTACTGTGTGGTTTCTCCAAGTCTTTTTGGTGGTGTTCATCTCAGGATAAGCACTCAAATGAGCATCTGTTCAAAATACCAGTCCACAAAACAGGCTTTCATATCAGCCATCAAACAGAAGAACATTTCTACCATTTCTGTACAACATGCTAGGAAAGATGTGCAAGGCAATAACACAGTGACTGTGCATCATGTTTTGCTAATGAGAAATGGTATCACAAGCTTTCTGTAACATATGCTACAGGTTTCAGCAAGTGTTATTTGAAGGGGTATAAAACTAATAAAACTCCCTGTGCTGGACCTTACTGAACTACAAATACCACTTAACTTACAATCACTAGGAAGCACAATATCAAATTAGCATGGTAAAATAATGCATAAGTGTCACTGATTTAGCAATCTTATTTAAGAATTATGGTTCTACAAATTTGCATACATACCATAAGCCCAGCAACCTCTTTTGACTTTGAAGAAATTAGAAAACAGTTCTGGCCCTGCTAAAGACAACTGCAAACTGCCAATCAGCTTTGAATAGCCATAGATATGTACTTTATCATTTCACTTAAACATCATCTCAACTCAGCTTTCTCTACCTTGAACCTGTGTTTGAGCTACGCCTCCTATACAGGACATTATTTTCTTCCTAGTACATTTATATCTCACATCTGTTTTGCTGCTGCCACACTGAGACCTTTTCTGGAATACCAGACAGAGCCATTATGAGAAGCATGGCAGCAGGAGCACCTGAATGATAGGTAAAGGGGAAACATACCATGGTATTTATGAAGAAGGAAACTGAATAGCTGTCCCAAGTCAGTAAAGAAAATAGATGTAAGAGAGAAAAAATATTAGAGGAAATTCATTTGGAAAGGAAGTCCTTACTTACAGGAAAAAAAGCCTTTGCTCAATCACTGTGTGGTTTGTTGAAGGATTGGCACAGAAGAAACAGTATGTTGACTATTGACAAGACAACTTTAATATATGTGTCAGTTTTGATTTTGTACACCATGACTTATGCAGCATCACAGGACACACATACCTGAAGAAGTCATACACAGGTACCTGTTTTTAGCCCACTAAATGCCAATTACTTCTTTGAACTCAGTATACGTAGCATCTTTACAAATTACAATGTATTTTTGTTCTCACAACCTTAACTATACAGAATGTAGCATTATTGAATTCTAAGTCTACACATAGTTCTGTTAGCTACATTAATTTTACATCCTGGACACACTAGATACATCTAACTTAAACACTGATGTAAGACATACATGCTTACTCTAGGCTTATACTAATTAATTCAGCTTCTGTAGAGAAACATAAAACATACTTACAATTAACTTTGGTAACCAACTTGAGACTCCTCTAGAGAAAGCAATACTTGACTATTTTAAAACTGGTAGAGGCAGCTTTATCTTCCCATTTCCCAGCTGTGTTTTAAGAACAGAAGAGAGTAGCCAATACCTCATACTATCAGTTAAATTCACTCTACTTAGACTGAATTAGAAGAACCCTAAAGTCAAACCATATTTTGTCAGACATCAGAATCAAGTGAGTATATTAGCAGCAGGGAGCCTGTTCTTTCCAACAAGTTCTCTTCTAAGCATATGGGAAAATGCAGTTCCAGATGGCCAATTCCAATTAATACCCCCTCTCCCCCTCCAAAAGCAAAAACAAAATCACAATCCATTCAAACAATAAAAGTTTGCTTACCTAACCCAAAGAACACAGCTTCATGAATACTCCAAGAGAAGGGATCTCCAGGCAAAGATCCTTCCTTTGCGTCAGCCAGCCCCTAAATGAGGCTCAGGGAGGGGTGGAACCTGGTTCCATCCCTTCCGGTTGCACAAGTGAATTGCTTTCACCTGTGATCCCAGGGATGGCTCTGCCCCTTCACCAGGTGCTCAGTGATTGGTTCAGGCCATGACTTATTAATTCCCATACAAAAGATAAATGGCCAGAACTGAGGATTGGGCTTTTGGGGATTCTGTGTGAGTTCTGAAGTGAAATTGGTCTGGTTTGCTAGCTGCTCTGATGCTAATTGGTAGCTTATGGATTCTTATTGTATTAAAACACTAGTTTCATTAGTACGCTGTACTGTATGTGTAATTTCAAGCTACTATAGAAAACATGGCAATTCTTACTATTCGTAGTTTTAACAGTGTTACTGCAGTTGCTTGTAAAGTTCTTGATAGAATCAGTAGCATACAGAGTTCAGTCCTCAATTTTAGTCCTCTTCTGTACTGTTACTGTGTAATGCACATCTTAATAACTATAATACCTAACTATAGGTATATATATATACCTAACTATATATATATATATATATATATATATAATAATAACTAACACTTAGCTACTTACTTTGTTTTGCTTTCCCAAATTCTAATGACTATCACTTAATCTTTTGGATCCAGTTTTTCAGAGCAGGTTCCTGCTTAGGAGAGTTTGTTTTTCTTAGTTAAGATTTTAACACAAGCTCTTTGTCCATATTAAAGTAAAAAAAGAAAAAAGCAAGAGAATGAGTATTTGTATGGTGAGTAAGAGCAAAGAAATAGTCAAGGTACGAACTGCCTTACGTATCATAATGCACAACACAGTTTGAGCCCCATGTTTTCTGATTCTTGGTATTGAAGACAACTTAAAGGCTGGCTGATTTCTGGTTTTCTGCATGGTCCCTTATAAAATGTGGAAAGTTAAGGAGTTGAAAGATCATTTCATCTTTCAGATGACAAATTTCCATTTCTCAGCAGCAATCTGCTTCATAAGCAGCTGCCATCCCAACTGTTTGGCCAGATAATCAAGCCTAAAAATCAGATTGCATGAAGTCCCATTAGCTTTCTATTCCTTCAGGATAAATTAAATCTGAAACATTATTGTGAAGTTCCATTACTGCTAAAAAGAAGGATCTATTTCTGAGAAATGTATTTTCATACCACTGGTCATTTTAATGATGTGCAGTCTTTTGTGTTTTCTGGAGTGAAACTTTACGTAACATGTAGGGAGATACAGGTGAGACTGAGCATGAGTGCATTTTTTGGACATTAACAATATTAGGTCTCAAATATTTTTGGGGGATAATTTCTATTTCCCATGAATGTGTAACTTAGAAGTGTAAGGAAGAATGGGCACTACGAAGCACCTAGAGGAGTTATAGACCTTAAACTAATGAGCCACGCTTCAGCATTTTACTTCTAGCATATGCTTTTATTCACAGGTGAATGGGCACTTGACCTCATTAACATCAGGCCAGTACTCTCAGATATGTTTCGCAGGCTTGTTATGGTCTGAGTTTTTCAAAGTCACAGAATATTCTGCACTGTTTGACTTGTCATTATACACACACACTCTGCTTAGTTGGTACTTTGTTTTTCAGAACATATACTGAGCTGGGGTCAAGTTGCAGTAGTCAGGAGGCCCTAACGTTTCTGTGCAGATGGTTTGATCAACAAAGGCTAATACTTGAATCAATCAAATATTTATTCTCTGTTTCATAAGTTTCTATCGTCTAAAACAGAAAACCACATGATTATTCCTAATCCAAGTACCAGAGGTATATTTGGGCTGTTCTGCTCTAATTGCTCTCCAACTGAGACACTTCCAAATGGAGTATGGATATACTCAAAATTCCTTGCTAACTCTGAGCCTGTCTAACTTGCACAATCCACAAAACACTAAAGTCTTCTATGACAAGTATACCATAGCATGGTAGATATCTGAGCAGCATCTGCCCACTGCATACTGCCTGCCCATTCAGGTAGACAGCTGAGCAGTACCTTCTTCCTGTCTACATGCACTGCATTCTTGAATCCAAAGAATTGGCAACTGCAGGGGACTATCCCAGGGCAGGAAGGTTCCTTGGTCAACGGTACAGATTTACTGGTGAGCACAAATTTTACTGGTTTCAACCTAGGAGAATATTCCAAAGGACTTGCCTTGCCACACACTATTTTCATCCAGTCATACTCTTCCCTAGGAAATACCCCTCCTTGATGCTTTTTTGGAGGCCTAGCCTGTCCTCTAGTGGTTGGGTCATTAAACAGTATGCACATATGAAAGGACTTTACAGAGGTGGCTGGAAGGAACACCAAATGGTTGCGGTATCTGTAGTGAGCTTGCTGTTGCCATGCACAAAACTGCTGGTACTGGTATAAGTAATGCTGTTTGTGTCAGTGAAACATTATCCATGAGAAAAGATAAAAAGGCCTTTAGCTAGGAGTGATTGCTGGGCTCTTTCAAAGGCCTGATGTCATTTAAGAGAACTGAGCATCTACTGCAGCTTAAGCTGTGTTGAGGCGGAAAAGAGCAGTAAGGGCTGCCCTGTATGATTGTTCTGGAAGGAAAACTGTAATTATGTGGAATAATGTGATGAATATTTTATAATGGAAGTACAAAACTAGTGAGCTTTATTGATTCACCTGTAATATACACAATATGCTATAAATCATTAATTTGAGAATTAAGAGTTTTTTTATATTTGAAGCTCTTGTTCTGTTGGTTCCCAAAAACATGCTGAAAAATGAAAGTATCAATTTTCCACCAGTAGATTGATTGCTCAGATGCAAGCATTTCTCATATTTTCCCCAGGGACTATAGCAAAGTAAGAGCTGCAGCTTTGATCTCAGGGACTGGCAGTCTCCTCTATTCCTCTGGCATGCATTCACCTTAATTATTTTAAGACAAAATTGGCTTTTGTGGTATTCTCTGTGCTCTGCCAATTTCTTAGCCATGTCCTTTCAGCACAAGAGATTTCTAGGTATGTTTCCATAGATTTATTTCATCATTTTGTTCAGTTCCCTGACAGTAACATTTATCCCTGCTAAAGTGCTGAAGGAGCTGTGGCAGAAATGAGATCAATAAAGGCAGATGCAAAATGTAAAGTAGTGCATGTATGCAAGAAAATGACACTTAGTCCAGCAAAACAGGGGGCAGAGAAGATAGCCCACGGAGAACTGTGGAAATCACTAATATCAGCATCTGAATGAATCATTTGTGTCCCCACTGTACAACAGAGAGGAGCTATAAGCCTGCAGGAGGGCACTGTTCGAGTGTTACTTTCCTGTCATCTGCATGTAACTCAAAACATCCTGCTGAGATTCATGTAGCTTCCCATCCTTCTCCCACGCCCTCAAGGCAGGTTGTGTTGACTGTAAGCTCAAGCTTATGGTTATACACAAATTACATGGGAAGATACAATCTATATCCTGAAATATTTTGCAGAAAATATTTCACATAGAGCTTTGCAAAACCTGGCAGCCAGGGAGACCTGCAGCTCTGCATTCCTTCCTCTGCTCATTGTTTTTTAAGTCACACATGCTCTTCACCATCCTCAAAACACCTGCGTCTTGGAGGCCACAGGAACACAACAGAAAGTAGTGGATGGCTTTCACTGTACACTACACTCACCTTTCTCCTGCTGTATGCCACGTTTCTTCTAGCTGTTAAATCCTATTCAGATCATATTCACCCTGATCCTTTTTCACCTGCAATAAACCAGAGCCTTTATTTTCATGGCAAATGACTGGATGAGCGCACCAGGCTGAAAGAAGGCTTCAAGAGAAAAAAAGCCCTGAGGTGTAGACTGCACGTTCTTTCCAGCTGGTGTGGGTTTACCACGGGGGAGAAGTCTCCGAAATATGCTTGAGCTGCTTATTTTAACTAAATGCTGTATATTTTCCCATAACCCTGTCAAGGACACCTCTGGTGAGGCAAAGGCGGATGCCGGTAAATCGGGCTCAAGCTGCCTACCGGGGAGCTCATAGAGGCTCCTCTGATCACACCTGGCTTTCCCCTCCAGCCCCGTTCAGAGGGTCCCGCCGGGGGCCGCTACCCGGCGCGCTACCTGCAGCGCTGAGGCGGCGGGGCCCTGGGCGAGCCCATCGCGCGGAGGAAGGGAGGGAGGGAGCTTGGGAGCGGCGGAGGACGGACCGAGCGACCGGCGGGCGGCAGGGAGGGGGGAGCAGCAGCCGCCACCAGCCGGGTGTGCGGCGACCTGAGCCCTGTCCAACATGGTCGCCGCTCACACCTCCCATTCCGCGTCCTCTGGCGAGTGGATCGCGTGCCTGGATAAAAGGTATCGGGCGCGTTCACAGGAGCGGCTGCAGGGGGATGCTGCGTGCATGTATGCATGTATGTGCGCGTGTGTGCGTGATGGTCCTCCCTGCTCCCCATCAAGAGCTGCCTTACATAAGAACGGGCAGGTGGGAAGCAAAATGCCCGGAGGAAGCCGAGCGGGGTAGAGGGAAAAGGCAGAATGAAGGGCTCGGAACGCTCCCGGCGGCGGAGGCGACGGACAGCCCCCGGGGGAGCCGCTCCGCGCCGCTGCCCGGAAAATGGTGCACGTGGCGGCGGAGAGGGAGCGCCAGGGCGGGGAAGGGGCGCCAAGAACTGAGGCTGCCGGGCGGAGATGTGCCATGCCCGCCATAGAGGGCCCGTCGCGCTCGCTCACGGCTCCGCGCAGCGCCTAACCTCACAGCCCCGAACAGCTCCTCGCATCACCGCACAGCCCCGCGCTGCCCCTCGCATCACCGCACAGCCCCGCGCTGCCCCTCGCATCATCGCACAGCCCCGCGCCGCCACTGGCCTCACCTCATAGCCCCTCACTGCCACTCGCCTCACCGCACAACCCCGCGTCTCAGCGCCCCGCGCCCCTCTCAGCGCGGCGCCTGCCTGCCCCAGGCGCCTAACGATCGGGTGGGAAGGGCTGGGTGCCCCGTGGCGCAGGCAGGTGCGAGGCTGCTGGCGGCAGGAGGACGTGAGGGGAGCACGTCTGTCCCGAAGGCTCCCGCAGGGGCAGCCACCTCTGATAGAGAGGCCGGTGGCATAGCCTAGGGAAACATTTAAGAGAAATGCAGGCCACAGCCACACAGTGCTGCTCAGAGCTCCAGAGCTGGCTGGGTGCCGAAGCAGCCAACCTCTGGTACCAGGTGTGCCCCTGTGTGCACAGAAAGAAACATCCTTGCATCAGTTCTGCGTTTTCCAGGTGACTTCCTAGTGTTCTCAGGACTGCAGCACCAGGAATGTTCTCCTTACTCCCAGCAGCAAGCTGTGAGGGGCTGAAACTTGCTGTCTACTGAAACACTGTCCAGTCAGCCTCCCCAGCCCCCACCTTTGGTGCATAACTTAAAAAAAAAAACAAAAACTACGCACCTCTTAGAGCTTAGGCAATGCATGTAAGTGTTGAAAGCACTCCAGATGTCAATATGAACGGAAGTGGTGATGGTAACCCAGCCATAAATAAACAGTGAAGTGGAGGGCCTGATTCTTCACTCTAAACTGACGCTGCTCAGGTGTGAAGAAGCAGAGTGCAAGCCCCAGCACTTTGGTGGTACTGTCACATTTCTCAGGATACTCACATGCAACACATGGCGACTCAGGTTGTAAAATGAAATTCAGGGGTTCATGCTTAATGAAAAGTGTAGCCTTGGGTTGTGAGTGTTATTTCTAGGAAGCATAAATGAGGAATTTCATTTAGGAATCTGCCAATTTGATGTTGAAAGTCTTTTTCATCCTAAATGATTCTGTGATTCTCTACATATGTATATGTAAAATTGATATACTGACTTTTGTTACAACGGTAACCTCATTGGAGCTGTTAAGATGAAACTTTTTCTTCCCTTTCTGTGAGTTGATATAATTTGGTAGCACCTGACAAGTGGAAAGAATCAATTCCAATTGCCCTGAAGGATTATTTACTATGATCCATCTTTCCAGAAGGCAATCTGGAGGCAGGAGAAACCCGGGGTAGGAGAGACTGCAGGCTTTTTCCTACGTCCTGCTGTGCTCTGTTTTGTAATCCTAAATTACGTATGCATACTTTCTTCTGTTTTTCCATTTAAAAAATACTGTTACAGTTATGTCGGTAAAGTACTGTAGGAGTCCAAGCACTATTAGATAAAGCACTCTAAATTAATTCACACATCTGTATTTTTTTCCTATAGATGGCCTATCAACTTACTCATTTGAGTTATACAATTTCTAACTGTTTAAAAAAAAAATCTTGAAGCTTCTCTAAGGTAGGTGTGGATTCTACAATTTCAGGATCATTTAATGAGTCAATTCTCTGCAGGAAACCACTTCTTTTTATTTAATATTTAGGGTACTTTTAATATGTTTCAGTTAATGAATTTATACAAATGTGTTTCAAAAACTGAGGTATTTTAGAATTTTATGAGAGCCTCGGCAAATACATGTAATATATTTGTATATGTCATGCAATGTGTATTATCCAACTTCATTCTTTAAAAAAAAGGAGAATTAAACTATAAATGGAAATAGTAAAATGCATAATGAATGGTTATGATGTAGTAAGTTTTTCATGTACAGTACTGATGTATTTTGCATACATTCTTCATGTTTTTCCCAAAGTCACATGCTGAACTTGACTTACTATCATCTAAAATGAGAGCACATGCGTAACAAGAACTTCCAAAATATTTCAGGCAAAATGTTATTACTGTGTGGGGTACTGTATATAGGCTAGGAACTCTGGTGCTTCAACCATGCAACTCCTGTATGTGCTAACTGACATCAAAGCCAAAGATCAGCACTTAAACATCAAATACGTTGCACAGGATGAAGTCATAAGTGCAGACATAAGGAAATACCAAAAGGTCAGAAAACTGTTCGCTGTCTGTATTTGCAGGACAAAGAAATGATTTGCAGCGAGCAACCATGTTTCTCGCTTGTACCTGGAGATGTAAGTAAGATTTATTTTCAGGAAGCCAGACCTTGTATCTGTGACAGTGAAAGTTGCCTTGTCACTGATTTCCTAGGGAGCAAAAGCACACCCACTGTCTTCAAATTCTTCTCTGTGTCCAAACTGCATGCACATAAAAGGTAGTTTCTTATTTATGCAAGTGCTTACATTTAGCTTAGGAACAATGCCTAACCTACTGTCATGGTTTCCTTTACACAAAAGATTGCCTAACCAGAACATTTCAATGTCAACATATAATTACTGTTTGTTAAATAAAGTATTTGTTACATAGCTCTTATTTCTCTAGGCCTGATCAGAGTTTAGAATTCAAACAAGAGCTTTAATTTGGTTCAGATACAAACTTTTTAAATGATGCACAGCATTCAGAAATCAGATTCCAGGATCTCATAGCTACCTGCAACATCCTGTTTTCATCTTATTAAATACAACCTTCAGTGCCTTAGCAGACTGGAGGAGCAGATCACAGAGCAAAGCACGCAGCTGTTGGGCTATGAATGTTATGATCTTTGCTCAGTTGCTTATAAATTATTTAAATATGAATAGGTGTTTCACAGACATATTATTCCCACTGAGCTTTTGTGTCTAAGGTAGACCTTAGGCTTGTGTGGATTTACTTTTAACAAAACCACAATAATGCGTACAGGATAATAGTCGAGATTTATACTTTAAGCCAAGCTCCCATAGATTTGAATGTAGGTTCAGACTGAAGCTATGTAACAGGAACAGATTTGAATTTGTCTCATAGCTCATCATAACGTCTTTGAGTTGTAAGTTACGCGCTTAACAGTCAGTATTTTCTTCTACATGTGCAGATGGACTAGAATAAAGAGCCGATATTCTGAAAGAATTGTAAAAACATAAGGACAATTATTTTTTCCACAACTTGTAATTGTCTCAGAGATAACAGGATATAGACTTACAATCAGGCAATAGAGTGAATATTTTAGACGTAGGGACAATGTTTTAATTTACTCTTAAAATATATCTTTTTAAGACTGATAAATTTTCTTAGTCTGGGACAAAATCACAGGCGTACGCTGCAGCTCCTGTTGGCTTACGCACTGTGCATTTTTTCTGTGTGTGTGCCACATGGCTGAGCAGGTGCATGCTTAGCTCATGCCTGCCTTGCAGTACCTACAGCAAGCGTCAGGATGTAGAAACCAAGAGAAAGAACAGTCTAGGCGTAGCCTAAGTGCTTGCTAGCACTCTCGCAAAGGTGCAAACTGCTGAGAGTGATGAATGTTAACAAGTTTGTATTTCCACATCACACACCTCATTTTCTAGTCCAGTACAAAGGTGCAGCCTTTGATGAATAAGAAGGTACTTTTTCTTTCTGCATCTCCTCAGAAAGACCAAAATAATTGTTAGTGTAGCCTGCCATAAACCTGTTGCTTTCTGCATTTTTGTGAGTATGCAATGTCAAAATAGCTCATAGTGAAAGCAGAAGTTGTATTCTGAACAAATTCTACCTGTTTCATTCTCTTCTATCAGAGATTTAGTACCTGCAATACCAGCCTCAATTTCTTACATTTGGTTGTACTAAGTTATTTGCCTTTTCTGTGCATGCGTATTACAACACAGAAGAAGCAATAACCCTAACATTAACGAACATGAACATTATCATGGCTCACTAGAACAGACTAATATGTACGTAGATCCACTAGAGCATGAAATCTGCAGTTTTAGTTGGTAGCCTTTCGGAGCAGGGCAGCAATTAGATTGGTACAACAGGAAAGACATTACAACAAAGTTGCAATGATAAAAGGACCAGCACAATAGAGAGATGACATAAAGGAAAAGAAGAAGATTGCCCATATGCTAATAGTTGATGAATATCTAGTGGTTGCCGGACTTAGAGAACACAGTTTCAATGAGCCAGGTTTGTTGATACTTTATTCCTCTGCTGGAATATGAGCTTCTGTTATAAAAGACACTTAGCCTGCAAAATATTTATTTATAGAATATAGAATTTATAGAATATAGAATATGTAAAAACATCAAAACCACTCCATTTGTGAATATTTTTTTCATCAACAACCATCCCACTTTTACTAACAAAAACCAGAGACTTTCAATGAAAATAGACAATTAACACACAATATAATTAATGCCACACAGCATTCTGCTCAAAATCAACATTTGAGAGATGAAATCCTAACTGCAAATAATTCCAGCAAATCAGTTTATATAGTTTTCCAGTTTTGACCTGTAGCAGACAACATCTGCAGTTGCAAGAGTAGCACACCAATCAGGTAGCCACTTGTATGGGAACTGAGTCATGGCCTGAAGCACTGATTGAGCACCTGGGGAAAGGATCTGGTCAGCCCTGGGAGCACAGGTGAAAACAATTCAGCTGTGTGACCAGAAGGGGTGGAGCCTGGCTGCACCTCTCTCAGACAGCATTTAAGGGCTGACTGCCAGTGGGAAGCAATTTCTTCCTGGGGGTCTCTCCTTGGTAAAGTTTTTCCCTGTGAGCCTAGAATCTTCTGGTATGGTATGGGTGAGCAATCTTCCTTTCCTTCATGTCATCTCTCTGTTGTGTTAGTTCTCTCATCATCATTCTGTTGTTGTATTGCACTTTTCCCTATGTATCATCTGTTCAATTGCTGTAGTTAGTATTTTTTTTCATCTAGGGTGGTGCTGTTTTTATCTGCATTTTATGTTTTCCTACATTGTCATGATATTGTTTTCTGTTAGTATTTTCTCTGCCGTACTTGAACGTGCCTCTTATTGCTCCTGCTACTTTATCTTTTCTTCAGTGACTGTTTCCTGAATTGACTTTCTACTTCATGTTTGAATTCAGCAGCTCTCAAAAATGTATGCAGGTCAATTTAAACATGGTGTTACTTCTTAATTATTAAATATCTGTTTTCTTTAATAACATTGTTTGTTTTGTGAATGATAGTGTCCAGAGTTTGGATGAAAGTGTATTGTTACTTGTGCATGTTGTTCAGTTCTGAAATACACTTGTAGTGTATCCCATAGTTTGTCTTCATCTTAAAGTACTTTTATTGACTGCTATGAAGTTGCAGTGCTGGTTAGTATAACTTCATTCATCTCTATTCCAATCAAATGGTATGTTACCAGTGCTGAGCTATGAAAGTTGAAGGCTTAATTCAGTTAAAGCAAGTTATACCTTAGTTGCAAAGAGTGCAGCATACACTTTTTAAGAATTGAAAGGTGAAAACTTCCTTGCAGTTTCTTTTTCCCTTGAAGTATTTTGCCCTTTTAACAAGGGTGTGAACGTAGAAGAAAATCACTATTCTTGCTTCCTGTTATCAGTGTATTGTTCAAACAATTCATTTTTAATTTTAAATCTTTTTTAATATAATGCTTAATAAATACATTGTTTGCCATTCTACTGCTTATCCAGTTTTAAAAACTGATTTGTTGGAAGGATGCATAATTTGTAGGGCAGGAAAGAAATAAAGCATAGTTGATTGCTTTGTCTTTCTAATAGTTACTCACTGCTTTGGCCAAACAGATTGAAGGTGCAAGTATAATTGAGTGATATAATATTATGAAATGAGTGTGTAGGTGAAGGGGAAACTCTAGTATTTGCACTGCCTGTCACTGAGGAAGGTAGAAGAAATTGTCTGACAGAAGCTGATAGACCGTCAGTCTGCATTTAAATGAGTAGTCAATCAGTCCCCATGTAGGTCAGGATTATCTATGGCATTTCTTGGACTCTGCATAGCAGAACATCAGAAATTTATTCTGATTTGTTGGAAACCAAGTTTTACTTGTGTTGTTCTGTTGATTTGTTAGTTTAGATTTTATTTCTGGAAGGATATGTATGTGTAAGAATCCTAGGGAAAGGGGTTTAACTAAATTTTGACTACCTGTGTTACAGAGGAAATTAAAAACAAACAAACAGCAACAACAACAACAAAAAAACAAACAGGAATCCTGAAGTCACACAATGACAAGCAAAGGAAATGAACTGTCACTGATTTTCTGAAAGCCTCATTATGAGAGAGCAAGGGAATGTTGAAGTGAATGTTGAAAACAAATGTTGGAAACATGGATTTGGTATATTACCATCACATGCGCTAAGTGCCTCTTGAGAAGTGAATTGCCTTCTGCCCCATGGAAGTAAGCCCTTGCATGGACATTGCTTATGTTACAAGTGGCTTTGTTTATAGTTAAGACCTCAGTCTTACCGGAAGTCTAAAGTATTTTGATAGTATGCTGGTATCCCTCTCTTAGACTTCTCTTTCTCAATGAGAATTTAAAAATCATAAAGCCCTACAGCACTGCACAGAGGATAGGGGTGCTGTAGTGTTGAGAAGCAATTAATTGATTCTACAGTATTTTATTATTGCTGTTCTATTTCCTCACTGAGTAAAACTATCCTGCTGAAACAAGTCTCATTGTTACAGATTATAAGTTATTAAAAGAAGTGAGTTTGAATATTACTATTGCACTCCAATCTGAAGTTTTTCATCTGCAAAATAACGTGTTCTAGTAAAGATTAAGGGCTACCTCAACTTAGGGCACCTAGTGTAAGGTAATTCCTTACTCCTAAGTGCTGGGCATTTCTCCAAGGAAAACTCTACAGTATTCAAAGTGACCATTTAATGGATGGTGTGCAGACGTGCTCTGGACAGAAAGAGGAATCCAGATTTTTGAACATAAGCATAGTTGCAGTCCAAGTGGAAGTAACATCTGCAACCACAAGGCACTGTGGCTCAACTGCTTGCTGAAATTAGCCACTAAGAACATGTTACTTTATTTTTCTCAGTAACTATGGAATTTAGTTTCTCACTGCTGTGCTTGTGTTGAAAATCCTGAGAAGCATGGCTTAGCCACATGTGACAATGCTCGCTCTCCTGTGATGGCTCATGTTACCAGAGCCAAGAAGCAGTTTTGTCAAAAAAGCAAGTTTTTCCTACACTTGATCTGTTTAAGATGTGACATTCTGCATCAAGGGAAGCGAGCCCTACTGTCACCTTATTCTGAACTAGATGGAAACCCTGTCCCTTCAGCAACTCTCAAAATAAAAAAAGCTATATGTTCTGTGGTGTATGGTAAGCCCCCCAATCTTGTCCTTCTGGCAGTCCCAAAAGTAGAAGGGATTCCAGCATTCATATTTCAAGAACACTGGATGATGTTGATTAAGTTTATAAAACCTGATGTGTCTATTTTATGTTTAATTCTGTTTGACTTTCCCACCATCCAATGGCATTAAGCAGTTAAGGAATGCTGAACACTAAGATCTTACACTCAATTCTATGCAGACAAACTGGTGAACTTGTTCAATCTTCTAAGAGCAGTTGTATGAGTGAAACAGCTTCAAGGGGTTTTCTAGGAAAAGAGGATATATGGAGAATGACTTCCTTTTCTCCTTTCTGGGTTTTGTGTATTCATTTTGAGAGTCCAAAAAGGATTGCAGTGTTCCAAGTGCTACTGTAGTTTGGGTAGGGATCTTGTAAAAATGGATTTTAATTCTATTTGCTGGCTGCACCTTCTTATCATCTTAAAAGGGTTTTGACAAGAGAATTATGTTTATTAGTACCTGTCAGCTAAAAAAGATGAAGGTGAATATCTTCCTGGAGAGATTTCTAAAAGGAGCTGCTGTAGTTTGAAGTGGTAAGAGGATATCACTGTGCTGTAGAAGCAACTGTATACACCAGAGAGTTATTATTCAGATCTGTAGTTAATAAGGGTAAGTTGGAGTATAAATGAAGGTAGACATTTAATCCCTGCTTGACTTAATAAGAGAGATAAGAGCCAGAGACTTAATGTGAAGAGGATCTGTGATTCTTTCATGAGACAAAGATTTGGATTCCTAAAGTCATTCCAAAAAGAAGTCACTAAATTCCTGCTCCAAGGAGCGCTTGGACTGAATCTGAATTGTAAAGATTTTATTTTACCCAGATAGAGAGCATGAGTTTTTGGAACTGGTTCTGGAGACTTCTTGTGTGTTCATGCATCTATGCATCTGTTCCCTTATAGACTTTACTATATATATTATATAGTATATATATTTTACTGTATATGATTCTAAGCTCATCAGGATGTAGACTGTACCATCATATGGACTTTCATAGATACTGCTACAGCAGGATTTTGTGCTCAGTGGGACGTCTATGTTGAGATAATAACAATTGTGCTAAAGTTGATAACTGAAAGTAGGATGCCTTGGAAGGATTTCATTATGTACCTGTAAAATGATTTTAGTTGATTTATATTATGGTGTGACTTCTAATGTCAATATTTATGAATTTAGTACATGCAGATAGATAGGTTTCTTTGATAAAGCCATTGAGAACTGTTCCCTTTTGTTGTCTTGCAGACCTTTGGAACGTTCTAGTGAAGATGTAGATATAATATTCACACGACTGAAAGAAGTGAAAGCCTTTGAGAAATTTCATCCAAACCTTCTGCAGCAGATATGTCTGTGTGGATATTATGAAAATCTGGAAAAGGGGATCACATGTAAGAAAGCTTCATGTAATGATTTATTTTAAGTAGGTAAAGTTGATGTTTCGGTAAGAATTGTTTCTAGGAGATTGTTGAGAGAGCACTATCAGTGCTGTAAATGGCTGTAAAAATGTTTACAGTCTTAGTGATGGGAGAAGGCAGGACTAAGTTCTGCTTGCTCTACAAATACAATATGTGGTGAATCTATGGTAACAAGACACACATTATTGGATTTAGGACTCTAACACCGTTTTGTTGAAAGATTAGCAGCAGTTGTTGCACTTAAGCCTCCTTCTTCCCCTGTAAATGTATCATTGATCTCCTTAATATATGTACTTTGTGTACTTATATCACTGAGGCATATCACTAATCGCATATGCTTTCAATCACAACATTTGCAGAACTTCATAGTTCTGTAGGGTACAAAAGCTCTGTGCTTGCTCAGGTGATCAAAGTGCAGATAAAGCTGGACAGTTGTGCTGAGTCTGTGAAGCTGAAGTGATTGCCTTGTCATAGAAACATAAGAATTGCTGGAGTTAGACCAGGGGTGTAGCTAGTAGAAAACTTCTGTAAGCAATGTTTGGTAAATTCTGAGACCCCCTCAGATAAATCTGACGTTCTTTATGTACACAGCACTGAGATTAGAGTAATAGGAATTCTGATGCTCTGTAATCCCACTGATGGAATATCTGAGTGTCAAAGTCCTGCAGTTGTTTCTCAGCCAGAACTCTGAGGGCAGTTCAGTGCAGGTAGCATTTGAAGATTCTAAATTTCAAGGGTACATTTTTCAGAAAACTTTTTTGTTATTGTTTATTTGTTAACTAAATAACAGTTAAAAAAAAAAAAAGCAAACTGGAAAAGAACAAAGTTTATGTGATTTCACTCGTTCAGCAGTCTCTTGATCACTTTACTAAAATGTGTACTTTCCAGTGTCATTGGAAATACAATTGGGCAAGTAAGTAGTCTGATACGGCAAATATTTTACTGCCAGCAGTGACTATAGCAGTATAGCAATATGAGGGAAAATATTTGATAATGTTGCTATATGTAAGGTGATACCTCTTATTTACAGTATTTCTTTTTTCCAGTGTTCCGTCAAGGTGATATTGGGTCGAACTGGTACGCTGTTCTGACAGGATCACTGGATGTGAAGGTTTCTGATACAAGCAACCACCAGGTAAAACACTTCGTTAAAAACATCCAATTGATAGTACAATAAGAGCTTAAGAGTTATATCAAGGTAGAAAACAATTGAATGTATTGTACAGAGATTTTTTTTCTCAGTGGTCCTTTTCTCTATGGAGGCAAATCATGCCGTTGATTTCAAGAAAGCTGGAATGAAATGCTCTGAAAAGGGATCTGCATGTGAATACGAAACAGGAGTCCTAGTATTTTCTCATAGTGCTGTATTCAGTTAAACTAAAGATGTGTGAGTTGTTGATTCCCAAGAAATGTAATTCAGTTTTGGTTTGAAGTTAAAAAGAAACCCACCAACAGCGCAGTCTAACAGCATACTGAAGTCCTCCTGAAGGAAGGGAAAGATGTGACAGTAATAATGGAGTATCAGAACTGCTATGTTGAACCTGGAGGAAATATATTTTCAGTGCAAAGAAATATAAGAATGAGTAAAATACCAGCAATTTGCAAGTGATTACTCAATATTTTGACACTTCTGTTTTTACAGAAATTGGAGTTTTGAATAGTTTCCAATAAAAGGATGTCAATTTAAAAAATCCATTACCCAAATTATATTATTGTGTCCCAGAATGTGTTGTGAGAAATTATAGTCAGGGTTTAGACCTATTTTGATTGAAGGGGGTTTGATCAATGTAGCTATGGAATAAAGATTGATACACATACATGTGTGTATGTGCTTTCTTCCAAGTAGCTTGATGTGCCACATCAATTTTTAACTTTGGATAAAGCAGTAGAAATGTTTTCTCAAAAAACCAGCTGTATGAAGGATATCTGCAGTAACTCAGTGGTGACTACTGGCCCCTTTTTATTTATTTATTTTTTTTTTTGTACCACTGGATGAGTCTGGCTTAGGAATTGGTGCTTCTCCCAGCAGTAAAATATCTCCCCTCAACTGTTTAGGGAGCTCTTGGATAGGTAGTAGTGCCTGCCTTAGAGTTGTCCTAGGATTCAGAGCTTGGGAGAGGCTTCGAAACTTTAGAAATGGATCGTTCCATCGTATGACATGACTCAGTGTGACTTCACATTAGTGGTATAGCTTAGCTACCAAGCACATGAAGTGTAACACTACCTCCTCAAATACAGAGTGCACCTGTCTGTACATACAGTTGTGATTCTTTGCGTGAAGTTCAACTGACTGGGGAAGGCTTCTTTCTGATGATGGACTGGTGAAAACTGGAGTTCTCACTTAGCTGAGTGCAGCGTTACTGGTGAATTTGGATTAGAATGCAAATCAGGGCACTGGGTGAATGCTGGGTCTTTCAACTTCTTCCAGTAAAATGATATAAAAAAGGAGCTGCTTTCATGTAACTTTTTTTAGCAACCTCTTCATTATAGTACCTAGAGACCTAGTAGAGAGTAATTAGCCCAGTTTGACCAATTCTCCACATAGCCTGGTTGTCGTTGATATTTGGACTTTGAGACACTTCTGTGCAAGTCAGAAGCAATAAGGAATATTATCTGGTGTTTGCCGAGAGATGGCACTGCACCATTGTTAAGACAAATACTCTTTACTGAATGAGAAATAAATGTATCCCCATGAGCATTCTGAATGTGAAAGTTAAGAATCTGGAGTGTTGATTTGTTGCAGTAGGTGGAGGATTGAGCAGTTCAGCCTCTTAAGAAATGTAAATATTTTTTCTGCTCATTCAGGTTCACTGCATTTTCCTGCCAACAGGGAACTACAGAAATACAGTTCATGTAGTTCTAGTTATGGAAATTATATTGTGCAGTAATTTCTAAACCGTTCATTTCCTTCTCACAGGAACAATGAACTGAACTCTACCACTGTCTAGTTGCCATAGGATACAGCCTCACTGCTAGAAGGAGCAGCTCATACATTTACCATTCTAATGCTGGAGAGGTTGTATGGGTGGGGACCCCTGAATAATATCTGAGCCCAGTATTTTCTCTGGCTTTGCTCCCATTTTCTGTTTATCCTGCCATATCCTTCCTGTTCCTTGCTTTTCTGCTCCTTGTCCTGATTTCAGCTCCAGTGTGTCCTGTTCTCGTAATACCTTAGCTCCCTCACTGGGATAGTGCCAGTCCTTCTTGAGTTTGAAATACTTACTAACTCTCTTTCCTACTGTGCTTACTGCAAACCCAGATGATGGAGGAAATATGCTGTAGCTCCATGGACTCAGCGCTGATAGATTGAGTTGCTCGCATTGTCCTCAGTACGAATGGATGACCAGTGCTCAAATGCCTGTAATCTGTCCTGGAATGCATTTTCTAATAGCAGCTCCAAGGAGCCAAAGCTACCTTGGCCAAGTCGTGTTTGTTATTAATTGCTGTTTTTTATTCTTGTGCCATAAATAGCACTAATGCTGATGGAAAATAATTCCTAATGTTTGAAGGGAATTAATCTATTAATGACACCATTCCTCATTTTGTTCTTTTAACCTGTGGTGCGCATGCCTAGATGGGCTGTTACCACTATGAAGAGAAAGTGTTCTTGGGAGACAGCTGCTTGTGATAAAGGCTGTTTGCTGCTTTGTGTATCCATGGAATCAGTGATTGGTGGTACTGCAAAACAAATGATTTCATCCTATTTTTGGAATATACAGCAGAGCCAATAATCAACTCTCCCGGCAACTTCCATCTTCTGTTCCACACCTGTTGAAGATGAGCTAAATCTAACTATTTGTCAGTACCAGAAATGATACATTACCAGTCACACATGGGTTATGAACAATGTGTATTGATTCTAGAGTTCTGAATAGTCTCACTGACGGAGTCTTGGCCAAGAAATAGGTGGTTTCAAGTTTGCTCACAGGTTGGCTTCTCAATCATCTTGTGTTCAAAAGTACACCTTCCAAGTAGAGGTTTAAAGCTGCCTTTAGGGATTGCGTTTTGTTTTAGTTCATGCTGTTTATTGCTAGAAAATAAATAGCTGTCCTCACAGAAGCATTCTGGGAAAGAAAATAAAACTCAGATCTGCTTCACTTCCATTATTGTTTCATTAGTCTGGTTATGGTCTCTTAACTGGCAACAATTAACCAAATTTCAACAGGAGCTTTTCATTTGTTATGCCTGTTTATCATGCTGGCCTGTAGCTGCGGAAGAGACTGAGTGCCTTCTGGAAATTGTTAATTTCACATCCAGAACCAAGAAACTTGGATCCACAACTTCGGCTCTTGTCCCTTCGTAGTTGTAGAGGACAGTCTTTCTGAGATTTTGAGCTCTTCTACTGTGGGATTTATTGAGTCTTGAAAGGTCTCTTTAATCTGGGTAACTGTAGGGCTTAAAAGCTTCATTCTGCTATTTTCCAGGACATGGGCATGTTGTTCTCCTGAGCCTAGAAATCCAGGCCCTGTGCTTTTCTTGTGGTGTTTGTTTGCATTTAGCAATGCTCTGACCCAGAAATAAGGTCTTATTTTTAAGTATTTTTTTCAGTGGATATCTTGCTCATAACAAAGTGTCCTTATAAAGGCTCACCTTCATTCTCTATTTAGTGCATGTCTCACTCTGTCTCTTAAACCTTAATCTGCCTTTGTTACTTGTTACTAAGCTTCCTTTGCATTTTCTTCGACTTTTTGGACCATTTTTACTTCAGTTTTCTGCACTTACTAGTGTTACAAAAATCTGTCTAGGCTTATGTGTTTATGAAGTAGAATTGTAGAAATACTATTTTGTGTCCCTGAGAAAAAGAGAAGCTATTCTTATTAATTAGCTTAAATTGTTATTAGTTAAAAAGTTATTTGTGATCTATAACTGTTGATGTTTAAGTTTGTGAAAGTTAAAGTGGATGACCTGAGGTTTTTTTTGCAGCTTGAGTTATCCTGTAATTGTATGATACTGAGTATGATGTTAATGTAAATATGACAATGGTATTTTTTTTATTAAAAATGAGGTAATACTTCCTCTTTTAATTGGTGTTTGTTTACCTAGGGAGCTTGTCTTTCATTGAGCTTGAGAATAAATATTGTATAGCTGCTAATATGTTCTAACTCCTTATGAAGCTATGTTTGGAGATCGGCTGCTTTCTTTTGTTGAAAGCTGTCAGTTATTGTGTTGTATCCTTACTAGGAGTATCTCAATGGCTTTTATTCTTACCAAGGCATGTAGTTACATATGTTGCACAGGAAAATGTATCTAAATGTGTGATTGTATCAAGTCTCCAGTGAAGCTAATGAAGCATATCTTCATAGAAGATCTTGGTGTGTATAAGCTCATCCAGACACCTGTGATTATTTGCGGGAAATGTTAGTAATGCTGCTAAGGACCAACTTGTAAACATGTAAACAGTGTTAATGCTTACATTAACTAGGATTTTCTAACATAATAGGAGGCATTTTTCTATTTATTGATTCAATAATAAACATTTGGGATCTCTTAGATAAACTCTGAATTTCATCTCACTTTGGAAAAACTTTTTGACTCCTTGCAGAGCTGTGTTATGTCACAAGAGGGCAGTGTTAGAATACATAATGAACATTACAGGTGCTGTTTAGCACTGAAATGGCTGGTTTGAAAATCATATCAAACTGTTTACTGAATGCCTTAAAGAATTCGACTAGTTCAGATTTCTCTGTTACTGTTATTTCTGTTCCATTGAGGCAGTAAAATATGCTGGCTGCTGATGATCATGGCAGTAAATTCATTTGTCATTGAAATGGGGTGGTACTATATTATTTACTATATATGGTATTATAATAGATTTTACAATCACCTACCCAGTATATCCTGAATGGTGGTTGGTCTGCTTTCTGTACAAAATATTTTCAAATTTTCTGGGTGTTGAATAGTCAAGAAGAGACTGAAGAGGAGGATGTGATTTTTTGATTTTCAAGGTAGTATCAATGCTACCACGTGTAGAGGTAAGTGTAATGAAATGCTTGGTCTTACCTCATTTTACTTTTAACAAATAACCTGGTAGATACTAAATCTTTATGAAATGTTTAAATATAGTAAGTACTCTTCAAAATAAACAGAATTGGCAGCCTGTTTCTGTTTAGAGATACTGCCCTCAGTTATGAACGGATTCTGAATGTAATTCTTACTTGTCACTGTTATCTACCAAAATATATAGCAGTATAAGTTCATTTTAGAGATATTTCTAGTTTAGTGTTGTCTCAAATGCTGTCAACTGCCTCATCTTTGCTTAGGTTTTGAGGTTTACTTCAAAAACGAACAGGTTATGAAGGATGACTGTGAGTAGTGTCTCAGAATAAAGCTGGGAACAAACGCATGACAAAAAGATCAGTATGACATCTCTGCCAGATTCCTCAGTGTTGTTTCACTGGATTTGATTCAGAGACTTTTACCCTAAATGATAAAGATTTATATGCTTGTCTGATACTAGAGGAAATTTCTTCTAGGAAGAAATGAAAAGAAGGACAAAGATCAAACAGCACTTTAATCTGTGGTTTTGCTGTAGTTTGCCAGCTGATTCAGTGCATGCTCAGGGCTGTGGATAATTTGTCTGTTCGGAGATTTTTTTTTTAAATGACAAGGTTTTAGATTTTAGAAGCAGACCAAACTGCTAAACACAAGGTACTGACTTCACAAACAATTAGCCTTCTTTAGCTAAGCTTTGAAGGAGGAGCTAAAGGTGCTTAGGTAGTACAACGCTGTCAGCTGTTGGAAAATGCAGAGGGCTGAGGATCAAAAACCAAGCTAGTGGTATTGCTGGAAAAAATGACCATGAAGAAAGAGATACAAGTGTCTGTATGAGAAAGAAAAGAATTTCCTGTGTGTCTGAAGCTGAGAATAAAGAAGGTATGTGATAAGATGAAGTGGAAATGAGGGAAAGGATTTCAAGATGACAGTCCTTGCAATGCTCTGTTGTAAATGTAAAATGCCATTATGAATTTTAGGGATAACTTACAAGAAGCTGAGACATAGGTTTTTACTGCAGTCTGTAGTGAAGTGTAAATGTGAAGTCTTAAGTTATTTGTTTAAGCATGATAACTGCTCTACCTTTTGTAATACAAGGATTGGGTGGATAGACAGACTTTGGTGAGAAGCCAGGTGTTTTAGTCTGCGCTGAGATCCACAGCATTGTGGTTATCTTGATTTAACTTATGTAAAGAACATCTAGAAAAATAATTTTGATTGTCTGCCAGACACCCTAGGAAAAAGACTGAGGTGTTGCAGATGCATTTATAGGATTAGATGGGAATGTACGGAAATAATGTTATTACAGTACAGTTAATCTGATCTGCAAATACTTAAATTAGGAACTAGAGGAGAACTTGTTCCCGGTCTTTCTAGGAGTAACGGTTCCTTTAAGCAAATCATTTTGTTGCTTGAGAGGGTGGCCTAATGTGTTGTCAAACTGCAGTTCTACTGTGGAAGGATATTTCTGTGTTACCATTAAAAGTAGTGAATAATGAAGATTTCCTTTCTGAATTGGGACTGAAGCACATTTTGCAGTGGAGGCTATGGAGTAGGGAGATCACTTCATAGAAAATTTAATTTACTTTCACATGAATCCTTTGGCTTCTCTGTTACGAAGGGAGATTTTTTTGCTGAAGGCAGACTGAGCTGTGTTAAAGTAGTAATAAGCAAATTTTCAAAATGCTAGCTTTCGCAAATTTCCAGTTAAACATTGAGATGATATCGAGTCCTGGAGGGACACGTGCAGAAGTGAGATAAAAGTAAAAAGTATGGGAAAATGATGAAATTAAAAACAAACAAACACAAAAACACTACAGCAAGTATAGTGGAAACTCTAAGTCAGAGCTTGAATCAGTGATTGTGCACCTGGTGGGAAGGCAGGGGCTACCCAGGGAAATTCAGGTGCATGCAATGCCTCTGAGTGACTGGGAGGGGTGGAGCCAGGATCCACCCCTTCCCAGACCTCATCTGAGGGTTGAGTGGAGGTGAGGGAGTCTTGCTGGAGATTCCTGTGTACCCGTGGCCTTACTAAGGTAGTTTCTTTATTTCTGTACCCACAATGGCTGCATTCGAGTAAATCCAAACTTGCTGCAGTCTGGATCTTGCTGCCCTGCTATCACTGCCATGCTTTCCATCTCATTACAACCAGATCCATCAGTTTCCCTTTAAATGCAAAATATTATTAATATTAACTTCAATTTCATTAAAAAAAATCCCACTACAGCAAAAACCTTCACCCTGTTTCTTTCTTCCTAACATCAGTCAATTTTTAAATTTTCTTTGTTTCTGTCTTATACCGTGATTTTGCTTAGAATGCAAAAGCTTTGTATGTCAGGTTAGAAAGTAGAGAGTCATGAGACAGGAGAAGAGAGTATGCAGGGATGCATCTTATGATTGGGGAGGGAATCGTGCAGAACCTTAAATTACTAATTCATAGCTGTAGAATGCTTGGACAAAATCTTTGTTTTAGATTGGTTTGGGGTGAGATGGGGAGATGGCTGACATGAACTCTGTCACCATGTATCTTACCTGCTAGTGATAATGAAACTGAATGTACAATCAGCCTGTGCTTTGAATGGTACCATTTTTACAGTGTGTTCAGAGAACAGAAAGCAATGGAAACAATCTCATCTTTTTAAGTCTTTAATACTGCCTTTTAAAGAACTGTTTGAATTTTAGCTGGCTACCACCAGCTAGAACTTCCTGCTGCTTCTGTGATTGTGGAGGACAACAGCAAACTGAGTTTTGAGCTGTCAGCAATCCTCCTGAAGTCTTCACTGAACAGCAGGGGATTCTTGAGTGTAATGTTAGCAGGTGTAATAGGAAATGCACACCTGATTCCCGAGGGGCTAAAGATGTGTAAGTTGAGGGCAGAGAGAAAACAGATCTCTGAAGCCTTCAGGAAGGCAGATGGGCTTGCTCCTTAGTTGGTTGAGGAACTGCATCTCTGTGGAAAGGGATGATGGGTGGAGGAGAAAAAACAAAAAACAAAAAACAAAAACAAAAAAAACCTTTCACTTGATAGTAGCCTGAACTTTTCTTTAATGAAGATGGGCAGGACTGGTCCATCTCCTTCACCTAATGCTTCTCAATGTTAACTTCCAAGGCCGAACAGCTGCCTAATCAGATGTTCTCTTAGAAAGTGGTTCCTTAACCAGTGTCTCTCCTTTTCTCTTTTTCTATTCTGCATGTACATTCTCTAAAGTTGTAAAGAAACAAAAAAGTGAAGGTTTTCTATGGAGTTGCTTGGGGTGCGGAGGCAGGGGAAAAGAAGAAGGGGAGAAAGAAGTTTAGAGATGTAAACATGACTTAAAATCCACCTAATGGAAACTGATCGTTATTCTGCCCTGAACAAATCTTCTATCTGAACTTTCTCAAAGTTGAGCATAATTTTAGTGCTCCACCTGTATTGTAGCCTATTTGTAGGGGCACCCTTTTCCTATGTACTCACTGCAAATATTCTTTTTTTCAGACAGTGCCTGTTCATATCTGCTTTCCTTAAGTGTGTTTCTGAAAGCCAGTAAATTCTTCCTGGATCTTCTCTAAAACAGACTTGATTTTGTTTTCTTGAACAGATAATGTTATATGGTAATATCTGCAAAAGCAATTTGATGTGGTTCAGGGAACTGGACTGTTATGGACATTCGTCTTAGTAATGCAGTTATAAAGCTACAAACTTGATCTTAATAACATTTGCCTATTACCACTTATTAGATACTTGAAAGGAAAACAGTGCAATTCTTAAACACAAATGATGCTGAAATATGCTTATGTATCTCTCCTGAATTATCATCTAAGATGAAGTAGTAGATGGAATGACAACATTTTCTGCTTCTCTTTTTGTAGCCATTATGTGAATCTTACACTTTGGAATTAATCTACATTTTTAATGATGTGTCAAGTAAAATTAGCATATTTTTGTTTATGTATTTGTCTAAACACATGTACTATTTCCTTAGAAAACTGCAGCTTACATCTGTTTAGATTTTTAATGCTGCTTCTATTTTTGTTTTTAAATTACTGAGAAGGCAGTCAGTTGGGGTCCAGCTTAGGAGATCTGTGCTCATCTACAGTGTGGTGCTCAGGAACAAAGCCACTTCTAAGCACAGAATAGGGCGTGTAACTAAAGACCTTTATTCAGTAAGGTATTTAATTTCTAGTAGTCTAATGCTTTTGCCTGCAGGGCCTCTTGATTTGTACTGGAACAGTCACACAGGAGTTCCTGGCCAATAGATTTGAAGTAGATATTTTTCTATCACATGAATGGTGTGTGCTCTTAGATCTTCTGAAGTGGCCTTTACTGTGTGCTTAGGATCATCCCAATTACTCCAGACATAGTCCAGGATGTTTTCAAGCTTAATAGTTTTCTTGGAATACCTGAATTATGTGAATTTGATATTTGTTTTTAATCAACAGGCAAATCATTATGAATGGAAGAGTGTATTGTAATTTTTATTACTAAGAAAATGTAAGACAAATTTCCTTCTTGATGAAGGTATACTATACTGGGCAAGAATTTTTGTTCCAAGTTTGCCTTATTGACACTAGTTACCTTCTGATCACTCTGATATTTCTAAAGGATTTTGTCATCACAGCAGTCTTTACAGAATATTTAAAGATAGATAAACAGAGATCGTAACTTTCTTCCAGAGGTGAAGGTTATTGCTTGCAGCCAGATATTTCTCATCCAACTGGTGGTCATAGAAAACAGAAGTTCTTCTTGCTTCCACACTGAAACTTTGTGTGCTCCCAACCAGCATATTGTGAGCTTTCTTTGTTTGGTACTCCAAATTTTTTTAAAAGAAAATTGCTAAAATATGTTAAGGTGGTGCTGTTAGCAAATGTGGCATTAATTCTCCAGGATTTATGGGTCTTTAATATGTCCTTTTTAATTCAAAGGATGCTGTAACAATATGCACTCTGGGAATAGGAACTGCTTTTGGAGAGTCCATTCTGGATAACACTCCTCGCCATGCTACCATCGTTACCAGAGAATATAGCGAGCTCCTTCGAATTGAGCAGAAGGACTTCAAAGCACTTTGGGAGGTAAGTTCAGATTTATTTGTAGTTTATGCAGAACAGGGATTTAATATTTTATGTGTTAATAATGAAATGCAAGCACACTTGTAGCCTAAGCATAGGAATAATGCTTTAAAGTTAGTTTGGACAAAAAGGAAAGTCTTTTATTTTGACTGTGTGACTACAAACTACTGTATTGCTTTCTTATGGGCTTCCAAATAAATTTCTTATTTCATGTCTTCTAATGAAGTAACTTAGGTGGAATTTCCACTGGAATTTGTATACATGCTGCAGGTGTTGCTGTCTTACACTCAAGCTTGCTGTCACTGCCTGCATTTGCAAAGAGTGCACCCATACATACTGTGCACTGGTTTTAAATTATTCTGCTTTACTCTGGTTTCATTAGCAGTTATAAGGAATTTATATAGGCAGATGGATAAAATCACTTTAAGTAATCGATTATGTCTGAGTTCCCTTAAAAACTTTTCCTTCTAGAGAGCATACAGCTGAAGGTCTTTATTCTTTACACTGTGTGTACTTGGGTATTTGTGCTGAGAAAACTCAATCAACACATTGCTGTGCGAAGATTTCAATATGTTTGTTTTTGTAAGCATAGCTGGAAAAATATTCTGGGGATTTCAAGGTATGCTGTTGGCTTGGCCTGTGCTGTACTGCACTTGTATTGCCCATTTTAAATGGCAGCTGCACAAGTTTAGGTGTTCCATAGAACTGTCAGATGGTAAAATAGTGTCCGGAAGGTGCTGCTCTAGTGGCTGCACTTAATTAATTTTAAGAAATAGATACTGATTGTGGCACTTCCCCTGCAGAAACTGAGTTACAGTTCTGTGCCCTGGCTTTACAAGCTTAAATACGCTCTTTTATTTATTGATCTATTTTAACATATGTTATAGAAATTTTTCATGTAGGTGCTTTACAAAGTCCTGGTGTAGGGTAATAAATCCAATCAGAGGTTTCTTAAGGAAAAGTATTTTTTCTTTAAATTCACTTCTAAGTGATAAAAGCAGAGTCCTTTCTGTTATTCATATGACTTTTCTGTAAAGCATTTAGAGGTGTTAGTGTCCTATCAGAAATACTGGGAGAGTAGAGGATAAGTTCCTGTGTTTAAAATCTTGAATTTAAAAGTATGCTTAAAGCTGTTTTAAAACAAAAATACCTGCATCGTTTGCTCTTTGATCACTAATATAATGTTTCTAATAATTTTTCTGACTTGATGAGTTTTTGATGCTCTTAAAAAGGCCACATGTTGAAAGTGTGGGGAGCTTTAGCAAAAAAATTTCTAAATGTCAAATTTTATGAAATTTTAGAATGTGTCACAGATAACTGCAGGGGTCAGTCAGAGACCACAGTAAAGCTTTATGGTGCTTTTTGTTTGCAGTGAAATGTTCCATGTTTGGTGTGGTTTATTCTGGGGAGACTGGAACTTTGCTTTTAGTAAGAATGCAAAATTATGCAATACACAAAATAACTCTACTGGTTAGTCGGAGGTAGAGAACAGTGTAATTCACTTTTTTGTTTTCAAGGTAATATTACCTTGGTAAGTACTAATCCGACGCCTCCCTAAAGTGCAGTTCAGGTATGGTGAGCAGTGTATTCAAAACAGACAAAATTATTTGAAAAAATTCCCCTGAAAACATACTAGCAATGGTGTGTTCTTATCCCATTTAATATCTCTAAAGCAAATAATTTTTCTCTAGGGAAGCTTTTATGTTATGTATTGTGTTGTGGTGTTCAATGTGACTTACCCTGAAATTCATATATCTTTGATTTGTTAAAGCCCTTATGAGGAAATGATTAGTGATACCATTCTCATAACTTAAAATGTAATGAAAATCCTTACACAGTGACCACAGACACTTATTATCAGTGGTACAATGGAAAAAAATGCAACAGGGCAACAATGTCAGTATCATCACAGCATAAATAAAGCAGAAACTGAAGTCTTGTGCATACACATTTCAACTCTTGTATGATGAGAACTTAATTCCAGAAAAAAGTAGTTTCTCTATAACCAAAATGTAGTACTGCAGTTTAAGAGCAACCTAACTTGTTGGTCTGTATTTCTTACCATTGTTACTACTTTATGAATTTAGGATTTCTTTGATAATAAAAAGTGCAAAAATTATGATTGAGGATGGCTATTTTTCATGTTTGTTTGTCTTGTTCTGTGATACTTCCTTTTAGTTAAGAGAAAATGAAAATTTCCTGACTACAGACTTCTGGCAAACCATAACTGCATGTGAGTTATGAAGCTGCAATTAAAATATATGTATTAGGAGGTGAATATAAGCTTGGAAAATGAACAAATATATACTGACATTCAGTTTTTGTGCAGCTGACCAGAAATGATAGGACTGGGAGCTATGAGCTTCTTTCCTTTATAGTAAAAATATCTTAATGCTAAAGCCTATTGAATCCCACTTGCAAGAAATGGGTTTCTGCTATCACAAATCTAGGCAGCACCTTGGAAGATAAATTTACATTCATACTGCTTATGAGGCTTTTGGTATAAGTTCTAAAGCTATATTTTAAGAGGGAGAGAGATCTATTTTAATTTTTATACATATAAAAATTTTCAATATCTCTATGATATGTTCTATGACTTTACAAACTTTTCTGCTTTTTGCTTAAGTAGAAAAGTAATCTTCTGTATTAGCTGTACTGCTTTAAGAAACTGTACTTGTATTCATGTGTTTAACAGGCCACTTGTGGCTTATTAACATATTTAATGTACAAAATGCAGCAGGATGAAGTGATTTCTTAGAGTGCAATTATAATTGGGTTTTATCTGAAAGATTGCTGAAAGATTTCTAGGTGACTCTTTATCATTTTCCTTTTTTCAGTTTTATGGACTTGAATACTCTTTGTGGAAAAGACAGGATATTCTTTATCAAAAACATGATTAGCTGCCTTCTGTGATACACAGAGCCTCATACTCAGCTCTTTACAGAAAGATTTTTCTACAATCTCCACCTTTAACATTCAGGGAATGCCAGTCTAAACAAATAATACTGTCCCATTAACACCAGTTACCACTTAAAATGGCCTAGTCTTATCTCTGGTGGCTCTATCCATTTAAGTAGCATCCTGTTCAGGAACCTCTGCTGAACTTCTGAGCTTACTCATCCTTGGAGACTTATTTTTCTATCCACAGCTGCTAGAATAGATTGGAGATGATGAAATCTGTGGTTAGGTTTTCACACAGCCAAACACTGTTCTGAGGAAAGGAGCTCTAGGAGATTGTGGGAATCATGGGTGTCAGATGTTGGTTGCCTCCTGCCCCTGGTGCTCATTTCTGAGGATCTGTAGCAACTGCAATAAGCACTGTAGACTTCAGTGGTCCTCCATGAATGTGTGAGGATAATATACTCTCTGGTGGTAAGAGTGTGCTTTCCCTCTTTAGTATCGCTGAATGCAGTATTAACTACTTTGCCCCAAACCACAAGGGTGGTTACATCCAAAAAAAAAAAAAAAAAACCAAAACAAACAAACAAACAAACAAAAAAAAAAACGCACACAAGCAGCTCTGGTCAGGCATGCCCTGATGGTCAGTGGCTTGCTCTACCTTCTACTAGTTTAATATTTTAAACAGAGTGGGAGCAAAATGATTGTATTTGAACCGTGTTATTGTTGCAGAAGTTCTCTGTAGTTCATCCTCAAGCTTTGTCCTTCCACACAATTGTGAAGTGATTCAAGTCCAGACAGGAAGGGAGTGAATCTGCTGAGAGGTGGCTTATTTTTAGAGGTCTTTCCTACCACAGTGAATTACTCAGGCTTCCTTGAATAACATACAAATAACCAATTTCCTTTCGTGTGGAATAAGATTCAGTTAGGAGTTACTGAATGTGCTTGGAGAAACACTTGATCTTGAGTAAAGGAAGAGCAACTACTACCTCGGAATGCCATAACTTTGGAGAGAGGGTGTCTTGGCCCCTGGAAGGTCAGAAAGAATATCTTAATTTTTTTTTCTTTGTAACCATTAACACTTAAGCATCTCATTCTCTGGTTAACGGTAGTGTCATTTGTTTCCTAGTTCTGTCTGTTTGATCATCTGGTAGCCCTCGGCAGGCTTCAGAGGTCTGAAACAACAGCTTTGGAAGAAACTGCTTTCTTAACTTTATATTCTGAACATCATAAATGTTTGTGTTTAGTGAACTCTTTCAAAACAGGCTGCCTGTCAAAAACAAAAAGTAAATTTTTAAAATAGCTTGAACGGAATGCTGTTTAGGAAATAGCTGGTCACTTGATACATGTGATTTAAGTGCAGCATACAGTGATACTTCTGAGTAAGTTCTGTTTATGTTCAACAGAACTGAGGGTGTAGCTCTCAGTGCATTTCCATATAGTATCAGTTTGCCTTTTGAAATTGTATCTAAATATTACAGTAGGCACTGTAAAAATACATTAATGGAAATAAACATAGACAAATTTTTCATTTTTTAAAATTCATTTGTGCCATAAGTGCATTATCTATCAATATATGTCACGGAGTCACAGGGAAAGCAATACAGTAGGCAGCATTTTAGAGAGGCAGCCTTTTCCTTGCCTTAGGCTACTGAGAATATGTCACATTGTTACAGGAGAGAGTTCTTGCTTCTCTCTCTGGTATACTTCTGATTACTTGGACATTTTTGAAGAGTACCAAGAATCTCATGTCAGTATCAATACTTCCTGATGCAGTGTTCCAGATCAGAAATTTCCATCTCATAAAGTGAGAGAATTGTTAGGATGTGAGAAATTAGGTACTGGAGAAGAGGGGTGATGGGGTGATTGGAAGTGAATCAAAGAAAAAATTGGATTAATGCCCATCCAAACAGACTCCCAGATTGATTTTACTGTACTGTCAGTATGTTGTCTAGCAATCAGTTGCAGAAGTCTTTGCAACAATTCACTGATTTTCTGTAGGTAAGTATAGCAGGGACATAAAACTGTAGTTAATAAAATGAAAGCAGTTTAGCTTTACAGAATGGATGATAGTGTTATTTAAAATAGTGAAGAGCTTGGAGACCCACAAAAGTGTAAGAAGGTAGTAGTGGAATGTCTGGCTTTCTTTGCCTGCTTCATGTCACTCTCTCCATTGACTACTCAAACTATATCTTGATTATTTGTGTCTCTAATGCAGTTTTATTTGAGAAATGTGGAAGATGAGGTTCTAGTAGCTTGTCTTTGGACTGTAGCTGGAATACTGTGTTCATCAAACTTTCAAACAACCATCTTATAAGAATAAGGAAGAACTTTTCCATGGTATTGGATGGGGAATACAACATGGAATTTAGATGTGGAAGGACTCAAGTGTGTAGAATTTGTTGTCTTGTGCTGTCTGCAAGTCTTCAACTGCTGAGAGATTCAAATTTGTATGCAAAGAGGCAGAGCCAGTGTGTTAGACATTGAAATACGAAGTGATGATAGGCAATCAGTTTTCCTAGACTAACACATGGAAGGGGGGAGGAATAAGAAAAATCCTTCCTCCTGGCTTTAGAATATGACAGCAAACACGGAGTTGGCAAGATATGAGCGAAGATTTGTAAGTAACATTCCACCTTCATACCTTCTGTGTTAATACTGGTAAAAACATGAAGTGAGTAGTAGGGGAAGGTTCTAAAGTTGTCGGTTTACAAGCATAACTTGTGAAATTTTGCACCAGTAAAACTAGGGGTACAGTGAGCATATTTCAAATGAAGACAATACAATTTGATATACATGAAGCTCAGTGGGAGCAGAGCCTTGCCTTTAATATTGCTGTTTTGTTGCCTTTCATTACTGTTGCAATCAACTCCTTGGACCTCCCTTTTTTGTGATCGCTTCTCATGACTCTATCTTATAAGGTGGGCTTCTGGTTTGTTGATGGTGCAGTTTCTGCAAAAAATAAAGGGGATCCAGTCTGAAGTTTGTAAATTTCCCTTTCCTTGTTCTTTGTTTATGGTGACTTAGGCACTCAGGATATTCCTTAAACAACAGAAAATGCTGAAAAATAACAAGTAAGTTGCGAAGACCTGAGCCTTCCTTATGTTTCTCTGCAACATGTCTTCCTGGTTCTTGTTCTTCAGTGTCATCTGTTTGCACCTCAGTGTTCCTCTTTATTCCTATTTCTATTTTAGTTGCAACACTTTGTGGCTGTCGTTAATTAACCACTTGGAGACAAAAGTTCTGTAGAGCAGTGTTTTCTTAACCTTAATTAGTGTGCCATTTCTCATAGATACAATTCTGTGTCTCCATAATAACGCCCGTTAGCTTGAAGCCCATGATGCCAGATAGTGTGCAAATATATGGTTACTCTTGCTTACATCCCTTGTGAATATTTATCTTTATTAGCACTTCAAAAGAGTCTTAAATTATATTGTGGAGAGCTTGACTTAGAGATTCCTCACTGGGAAAAGAGCAAATAGACTAACATGCTTGCTAGATTTCTCTTCCTGCTAAGTAATTCAATTATTGGCTTTTCTCATGTTTTTTTCAATTTTATTTCTAACATAATAAAATATGGACTCATCCAGTTTTCAAGAAAAGGAAGTGTTTTGATTATTCCTAAAATATTTAAATTTCAGAAGAGCAAACTGCAGTGTGTACACTTAAGATGTGCAGATGCTTTTGAGGCTATGATATATATATATTTTTTTCCTTGGAAGCATTACTGCCAGACTTGCATTTTCTATAACCAGCTTTTTTATTAGCAAAGCAACTGCTTTTCATCCTCAGCAGATTGTATTATTTAATGTGGTATCTCTAAGCTTGATATGCTAAACAGGGAAAAGTCATGTATTGTAACACAATTGGAAGCCTATGAATATTATTTTGGGGAGCAAACTTTCATTAGTCCTTTTTTATTATGTAACCCTGTCTTTCAGAAGAATCAGATTTGATGCTTAAAAAATAGGGTTTTTTTTTGGTCAAATATACAGTTTAACTATTGATCTTGTTCTCATCTGTCAGAGGAAAAAGAGCTAACACTTTGTATGTAGCTATGTGTATATAATCTATTATCTATCTTGCATGTATATATTATTGCATTAAATAACTCGCTCAACGTGTCAAAGTTCTGTGTCAAATTGCCTGGAGCTTGGAACTGCACTTGCTGGCAGGGTATTTTATTGCCTTTTAGAATGGATACCAAAATGATCAACTCCACAAGGCTTCGTTCATTTCCTAACTTTTGGGTTTGACACTGCTCCTCTTCTCAGCCACAAGGGTGATGTGGATGAGTTGGTTTTGGAGACTGATGCTTTCTGATCTTCTAGTCAGCCTTATCTCAGTCCTTCATTTCTTTACTTCCTCACACAAAACAAATCTATTGTCTATCCTGAGGCAATTTGGTTCCTGCATGTTCTTGAAAACAGGAATTCCTTAGCAGCTGCTTTTCAGCAGTGAATTACAAACATTTATGGTTGCTTTATGGCAATGGATATGGTTGTGCGTTCCTCCAAGACATTTCTTTAGAATGCATGCTTGCATACTGCATTTGAATAGATGCTTTCTGGTTGTGCTTTACAGTGGGTAGGGAGAATAATGTAATGCCATTTATTAGATCAATGAATGTGTTTTAACATTGATGTTTTTAAAATCAATTTGCTTAAAGTTGCTGGCACTTAATAAAAGGAAAAGACTAAGATCTGTAGTGGTAGAAGATACTTTGCAGATGAGCACATTGAAAGCAGCACAGTTATATTTTACTCTCTTTTCTGACACTTTCGTTCATAAAATACCTTGTGAAATAGTTTGTGTCCACTTGTACAGCAAGAACAGTATAATCTGCAAGAGCCACTTATCACAATGTGAATTCATCTTCCCTTAAGGAAGCACTCGCTTGAATGAGCATTCAACACCTTAAAAGAGAAAACAATCTAAAATACTAAACCATACCTATTTATTAGTTTTAGGGTTTAATAAATGGACTCAAAAAGAAAGACTTTTATTTGCCTTAGAACAGTTCTAATAGATGTCTTTCATTTTCTTCGATGTAATCAGAGCTGTAAGGTTCAGCATTTGCCCTTTCATTTGGACTGTATCCTTCCCTCTTCATCCATGGTAAATACTACCTTACTGAAGTCAATGAATGTTGTGGGACTTCAGCCCAGGTAATTAGTAATTTCTTTCGTCTCCTTATGTAGGATGCATTGCAGGCTGTTTAAATCCTCTTTACCCTTTTTCCCTTCTGTGATTGTTTTTATCCAGTGACATATCTGGTGTGGTGTGAGAGCTCGGCATCACTGAAGTGATTTGGTGGCTTGGTAGTTTGGGGTGCTTAATAAAATGGTCAACTCAATAGTTGTACTGGGGTAAGCTGTATCAAAGAGTTAAAACTCTTGGCATCTTGGAGATGCATTTGAAAGTGAAAATATAAAGCACTATTGACTGAATGAGGAATATCTCCTTTGGCAGAAAATAACAATTAGAGGACCCAGCCTTTCATTTGTGCTGGTTATGGCTGGTACTAGGTGAGGGGAAAGAGGAAATGAATAAAAAGGTCTGCTCTGTAATCAATCCTTGTTTCAGTCTGAACACTGGTACTCAAGCAATTAGAGTTCACAGGGTTTGTGCGTTGCTGTAATTCCATTATTTTTTCCTGTGAGCTACAAAATTCCTAGAAATGTGTTCAGTAGAAGTATCAGGTCTGAAACATGCTCTAATGGGGCCACAGGTCCCCTTAAATGCTTAAATCTCATGGGAATTTATGAAACAATCTGTTTGTGTGGATGTATTTATGTAGTGTTTTGGTGAGTGGCTATATAACAAACATTCATGAACTGCACATAAGAGATAGGGGCCCTGTAAAGCATATACACCCTGTATTTTTGGAATCTGTAAAGGAGTGGATGTTCACAGAATGATTATATCTATTATTGCTGTTTCGTTGTTGAATTCAGGGGTTTATAGGAATGTGTAAATTCATACCATGCTGTCAATGATGTGGTGCTGAAAGTTCTGTTCCTTTTTCATTCATTTCGTCTTGATTATATAATGCCACTAATGTGTATTTTCCTTGAACTCTTCTTGAAATAGTTATTTGGTTGCATTTCAAAAGCAAAAATTAAAAAATGTGAGGTTTCCAAATAAAAGCTTACATTCCAAGTATCTTCTGATTTTTTTTTTAATTCATTTTAGATTACATTAGTAAAATTCTTTCTTTTTACACATGGTGCTTGGCTCTAAACTAGGCTTGTATGCCATGCATTTGAGGGTGATAAATAATCAGCATTTAAAATTAAGCCTTGCCATCTTGCGTTTAGTACTTATTGATGTAGTTAAACTTGCATTCTAACCTCTGACTGTTTCCTAAGTAACTTCTACTTAATTTTGCATTCCACTTCTCTCATGACCTTTGAAAAATACCTTTTTTTTTTTTTGACAACGAGTGCAAAATATTTTATTGTGGTATGAACCACTTCATTTTCTAAGAACACTCAGACAAGCTTTATTCTGTGAGTTTCCCTAGAACCTCATTCAGACACTCCCAAATACTGATTAGTGGAAAACAGCCGGAATATCATGATTCTGTTTTAGCATCATAAAAATATGCTGTGCAGTACTATTTTTGTATGACCCAGTCTTTGAGTAACTGAGTCATTCAAAGAAGTTATGCTGTTCTGAAAGGGCTGACTTGTAAGGGAACTTGCTTGAGTTACCTTGTCTTTCATGCTTAATTCTCTCTGGGGATAATGCTGGAGACTCTTAGTACAATTAAGGGAAGATTAAAAGCTTGGTACAGATTTTTTTTTTTTTTTTTTTTTCCCCCATTTTCCCTTCTGCCAATAGTCTCCAAGCCTGTCTCCTCTGTAAAAGCATGGAACTCTTTCCGAAGGTCCCTTTTAAAAATTTTACTATCATTTTGGATACATTTTTCTGATATGCTTCCCTTCTATGCATTTATCCATGTGGTCTCTCTTTCTGCACTTGTCACTGTTTGTCCTGCTAGCATTTTATGCCACAATAGTTGATCTCCAAGGAAGAGTTCATTGAGTATTTCTCCCTAGGTTTGTCTGGGTGGTTAGATAATCAGAGATCGAGTGGTTAGGAAATAACTCTTGCATCATTGGTGAGAATTATACTGTAACTATGTGTATTTCTTAGTACTCTTTCTAGCTCTGCAGAGAGAATGTAAAATGCAGTAAATGTATTGACAATTAAGCAGTTGTCTGAATACACTGATTCAGTTGTGAAGAAGGTACCATTTTATGTAAATCGTAGTTCCTCCTTTAAAGAGAAGTTTAATCTGAGCAAGTAATAGCTGGAGCATTTACCTATGCTGTTGCTGTGACAATGGTCAAAAGTCTATATACTTAGAGGTTGCAACAGAAGTTCACAACAAAACTGATTTAGCAGGTTGTCTGATGTGTTTACATACATCTGCCATATGGAATTTCCTTAAAGAGTGTGTTACTTCAATCTGATCTCATAAACAAAATGTACTCTGTGCTATTTTATTCTGAGACAGGCTTTTCCTGTTTTAACAACGGGGGAGGATTTTTCTGCCTTCAAAACTTTCTGAAGGTTTTTCAATTATTATTTATATTTCATCAGAAAACGGTGCATGCTACCAACCAGCCCACAAGAACTGATCTTTCAGTGAACTGCTGTCAACTTTGTTCTTTCACGTTATATAAAGCTGCAGGGAACAGGAAATTCTGGAAATGCATGCTTCAAGCCATAGGAATCGTAGTAATGCGTATTTTATTACCATAGGAGTTCTAGGAGGAATGGATGTTACAAAGGCATCCAAACTGTTAATCCAAGTATCATTACAGAGTGGTAGGGGAATTGTTTTTCCTGGTACCACTGTCTTTGGATGAGAATTGAATTTATCTACACTAAAACATAATAACTGATAATGTTATCCAGAAGCAAAACATGAGTTATATTTCCCTCCCATTCTTTAACAAAATAATTCCTGCAGTGAATAGTGATTGTGCACACAAAAAGTGTGAGAAAACAGCAGAATACACAGAATACAATCTTTGTGAGGCTGCTCTGTTGCAAGTAGCTTTCACAGAGTTTGAGAGGTTCTTTATACATGCCTATTCCCCATATCGAATATATATAGAATTATAGAATAAAGACACAGCTCACCCTTTATGTGATTGCATGTATATGCTAAAATACTGAAATAGTATACAGGAAGTTGACTGAAATAGATTCTTGACCATGATTGACTATCATGATTGCCCAGCTATTGCAAAGCTTTAGTATGCTCATATCCTTGCCAATTAATGTTTCCATTGTTTTTTTTTTTTTTTTTCTCCTTTCAAGTATGTCTTCATTGCTGGAACTTCATCCTTAGTTTATGCATTCGTAACTTTATTATCTGATGAAAGTGTTGCTGTACGTACAAATGAAAATGTTAATTTAATGTGCTAAAGAGCTTTTATGGAAGGAAAAAGCAACTCTTACTTTCAAGTCTATTAAAACAATAATGAATGCTATCTATTATATTTAAATGATCAGTTTTTAATAGTTTTATGTGCAAGTAGGATTTGCTATAGGAGATGCCCATGTAACTTCTCAGAATCAGATTGCTCAATATGATAAAAATAAATAAGAATGTCTGATGCCATAGAAAGGAAAATTGCCTAAGAAAGGGAAAATTTAAAAGTTTTAATTGTCAAATTGTAAGTAGGGCATGCACTGCCTTCCTCACTGTGAATCCACTGCCTTTCAGCAGTTCCGTAATAGCAGCACTCTCTTGGCATTTTTACTTCTCCAGCTGTGCTCATCTCTTTGCAGCAAGCATCAGCCACAGACTGCTCCAACAGGGAGCTGAAGGAAATTCTTGTTAGATGCTCTGCCTGGTGAGAGAGCAGTAGCACACATCAAGTATTTAGAGTCTTAAAACAAGGTAGTGAACTTCCATTAAGTTGTACTTTTAATAGGATGTAGAAAGGTGCAATGCTTTAAATGTCCAGTTCCAATAATTTCAGTGCAATAAAGGACAGTAGACTTTGTCACACATGGGGCAAAGGGCTCTGCATCCTCTGGCTTCTGTCTCTTGCTGTTGTCTATGTATTTTTAGAAATTGAGTTTAACAACATAGCAAACTGCATAAATGAAACCCGTCGTGCTTTCTCCTGGTCAGTTTTAAAGAGTAGAACCAGATCTGTCCCTTCTTTTGAAGCTAGAATGTCTTTATGTGATAGGATCTTTATATCCATTTCTATTTTTCCATTCACTGTTTTTATCTCCCTTCCAGGCATATATTATTCTGTTCTGTGTATTCTCTAAAGTTTTGTCTGTTCACATGTAAAGTAGCCATCCTGAGTGATTTGTGAATGGCCACAAGTTATAGAGAAATATGCCGCAGTTCAGTGTGTCGAGTGCTACAGACAAGGTTATTCTCATTTCCCTTCCCAATTTTAAGACTTTATTCTTTGGTTCTTCTATCTACTGCTTTCATGTATTTGAGAATTTCTGCCTTCAGTACTTACATTCTTATGTTTGCACACAGTTGTCATAGCTATGTACTGGCATCACTTAAAAGGAAAATTTTATACATAACTATTGATAGTTTTTCTGGAATTCCATCATACTACTGTGAATTTTCTGATCTGTCTTTCCTCTCTACCTGGACCACATTAAATAAGCAGTATTTTATGCTAGAATTTGGTAATTGTTACAGTAACAGCTTTTTGTCTGTGTTAAGAAAGACTGTTGTTGCAGTTAATCTTTTATAAGTATCTACAAAGAAATGGGGATGATAGTGATAAGTAATGTGCCGTGTACTTGAACTATGTTCAGGATTGTTTCCACTCACTAGCTCTACTTAAACATCTCCCTCGAATTTTTTCCAAATTGACTTTTCCTTAAGCATTTCTAAGTCTTTGCAGACTTATGCATCACTTAGTTATTTTGACTACTGTTTCTACGTTTTCCTTCTATGGTGCTTTTATAGTGCTATGAAGTAGTTTATTCTCTTTCTGAGACTTTATATTAAAAAAAAAAAAAAAAACCAAAAAAAAAAACCATGCCCTTTTAGTACATCTTTGGACTCCTCTTTTTTTGTGTTGCCGTGTTTCTTTACCTTTGGTTTGCAGTCATGTAACTTTTCTTAAATTCTCATGACAATGTTTCCACCCAAGGCATTTTTTTTGAGCTATCACTGTTTGGGGTTATACTGATATCCAAGTATGTGACAGCTACTGCAGCTCTTTCTTCTACCACTTCAGCAATATAAAAAATAAAGCTTATGATTGTTGCTGTTAATATGAGGAGTGAGCTCTGTAATCCAGTGGGAGTCATGTTTCTTCCCTTGCTTATGAAAAATACTTTCCAAGTGTTTTTGATTTTGTACAAGTTGTAAAGTGTCCCAGTATGCTAGGTAAGTTCTGAACCAAAGTGAAGTTAATGGTGTAAATTACACCACCTATGTGCACTGGATGATAAATAGTGAAATAACCAGGGTTCTGATACTGGAAAGTTATACAGAATCTCTTGTGAAGTTCACTCTTAAAAGAATGAAGTGTTAGAAAATGAGGCATTAAAGAATGCAAAACTCAAATTATTTACTCCCCAGAGTTCTATTCCTCCCCTGAGTTATTCCTAGCTCTAAGGGCAAAATTCACCAGTGTAACCTGGTGTAACCTTCATTGCATTATTCTTTGGCACATCTCCTAACACTTAAAGCAACTTAAGCTTTTTGACCTTTTATCATGATTATTGCTTTGCTAAATTTACCCCTCTATCAGTATGTGTGTTGTTACAGAAATAAATTAATAAATTGTATAGAATCTCTCAATGGTAAATTCCATTGGTGACTCTGAGATAAGCAAGTATTTTTCCATATGTTGAAGTTGTGCCCCGGTGTTTGTGCAGTATTCCTTTCTGTTAATGTTGCAAGCAAGGAGAGGAGGGAAGAAGTGATCCCATGCCTTTTTGCTTCATGTAGGTTTGTTTTTTCTCCAGTCAAAAACCATGTGGCTAACTGCATACTGGCAGCTGAATTAAGGGAGAAACAAAGTAGAAATGAAATAAATGTTTTATCGTGCAGAACCTGTACCGTTCAATGCATGTGCTGTTGACTTCATTGACTATCAGAAGTTATGAATCCACTTCTGTGGATTCTGTAAATAGTCAAGTGAAAGTATATTAAGCAACTTCATCTGTTTTCAACTCCTGCAGACAAATTTGCTCATCTGAAGCTTGGTTATAAGTATTGTGCTTGTACTTCTGAAAAGTCAAAAACAACTCTTTTTTTTGCCTGCTCCAACCTGGTGGTTGATGGCTTCCTTACTCATTTCTGTTCTCTAAAATGCTTTGATTTTCAAAATGCAGTAATGTTTAAGCAATCATAACTCATTTTTCAATAACTCTTTATTTCTCTATTTCTTCTTTGGACTCTTGGATTTTTACCACTGCATGACTGCTTCACCTTTTTCAGCATGCTGTTCTGTGAGAAAACTACCTTATTCAGGCCTTTCTGATTGAGATGAGAGGGATGTTGCTAGGAACCAGAAACCTTTGGAAGTTTTTCTGTATGAAAAAGTGAAAGTATCTTCATCAAACTTGATTGAAAAATATAAAAAGAACCCCCTGTGGGATAACCATACATTTAGCATATCAGGATTTACTTATTCCAAGCTTAGTTGCAGGAAGAGAAATTATCTACATGATATCCAATGAGAAATTCAAGGAATTGATTTCTGGACACTTTATGTAACATTATTCTTTCATCTAGGGGTAGCTGTTTACCTTTGCAGAAACTGTTTTTTTCTCTTCACTCAAATTGGATTTTAACCATCTCTAATGTATTTCAACTGTGATTTAAAATGTCTTACAATGGCCTTTACTCATGAACTACCTGAAGCTAAATGCTAATTAATGAGGGCTTGTCTGTCAATTGAACAAATGCAGCATTCCCTTTCTCAGTTAAGGAATCAATTTCGTCAGACCAGGTTGAAGTTTTTAAAGCTTTTGAATATACATAAACATATATATGAATTAATGAAAGATTCAGCATGTCAAATATTCCTTAAGGGAAATCAAGAGATAAAACAACTGCAATGTTAACATTGCTTTGCAGTCACTTCATAGCTGCCATCCTTTATTGTGTTCAACCTGTAGTTTGTTGTCACACGGGAAATGGAAAAGGATATTCAACAACACTGCCACTAAAATGCAGTCAGAATTCTTAAGAAAGGAGTAAGAGAAACTCAACTTCATTGCAACATTGCTGTAGAGAGAGAAAAAAAAATGAGGCTGCTTTTAAAGAATTAAAGGATGGTTTGTTCCCTATTAATTTGGCTTGTTCCAGTGATTCTCAGTATAGTGTTTGTCAAGTGCATTTGGTAATCCATGAGGTAGCTCTTCTGTTGTGCTCTTGCTCATTGCTGCAGATATAGACCACATTATTTGCATGTTTTCAGCTATAGATTATAATTTGTTTGACTTTGCACTTTTAATTGCCTTGAGCAATTTCCTGTAGAAATGCATATGATCTGTCTGCATGTTTGAAATATTAGTGTTTTTTACGTAGCTTGTGTGCAACACTTAAGCAAACCACTGGAGCTTACAAAGAGCAGTTGATTCTTTTTAGTGATAGTGATATGATGGCTGTCCTAGTCCCTAGTGGGGGGAGTTGAGTGGGGGGGGGGGGGGGGGGGGGGGGTGGGGTTTGTTGTGGTTTGTTGGGGGAATGAAGGGGT
>NW_024884756.1:17079047-17189023 GCF_019232065.1 Centrocercus urophasianus | reverse complement strand
TGTAGTCTTGAATGTTTGGGGAATTCACGTGTTGCCACTTCATGGACTGCTGTTTTGACTCTGGCTTGTAATGGTGATAGTATATTGGTATAGTATATACCCTTATATTGGTTCAGTGGCTCCTAGCAAACTTGCATATAGCGTTCATTCTGTTCCTGAGTGAGCATTCATAGAACCTACCTGGCTCAAACTTTGCACTATTCCAATGCCACCATTGTTTCCAGCACATTGAAGCACATACACAGTTCTCAGGTTGTAATCCTCTGATTCTCATGAATGAGCTGATAAGACGCTCTCCACTTTGTGGTGTGACAGCTGTGCATAGCCATCCAGAGTGTGGATTATCATTCATGTTGCTGCTGCCAAAATGCACCATTTACTCCCTGATGGTGCTCACACTTGCTGTTTGGTCCCCACGAAGGTTCAGCAAGCGTCAATGAATGTCAGTTGGTGCAATTTTTTCTGCATGAAGGAATTCAGTGGCACATCTTTGCTTCGTACACAGTTCCAGGTCAGATACTTTTTTGTCAGACTGCCCCTCTGCTGCCATCTGTCGTACAACAACAAAATGTAATGGAATATTGATGGAAGGGTTCAGCCTCTAGTGCCATACCACTAACATCTGCCTCTGTCATCATGGACCAATGTAATAAAATAAGAGGCATTACTTTTGGAGCAGCCCTTGTAGGTTTAGATTTGTTGTTAGGGTGAAATTTTTGACTCAGATGGTGATGAGGTGCTGGCAGCATGTTGCCCAGAGGAGCTGTGGATGCTGCATTCCTGGAGGTGTCAAGGCCAGGTTGGATGATCTGGATAACCAGCCTGAGCTGGTGGCTGATGAGAGCCTGGCTGGGATTTAGAGCTGGATGATATTTAAGTTCCCCTCCAACCCAAGCCATTCTTTAAGTTTGTATTTTCTCTTACCCGTGTTTAGAAGAGACAAACTCAAACTGGAATAGATGTGGCGAAGAGCTGCCATGGTAAGAAGAAATGGAGTGTCTATTTTATATCATGAGACTAAAAGAGCATATCTTGTCCGTTGATGTGAAAGCTGATAGGAAATGAGGTTGCCTTCTACAAATACATAAAACCACCATTCAGGGGAAAGAAGCTGTTAAACAGTGCTGTTCAGGGACAGGTTGGCACTAAGGCAGCTTGGCTATGTATTAGAAGCATCTCTCTGACCATTAAGAATGAAGCTCTGAAATAACATTCTCGTGGGATTTTGGGGGCAAAGAAGGTCCCTGATTGGGTCTGTTTAAAGTGAAGTTGAGCATTTTTAGGCTTTCTACTTACTTAGAATAGCAGTGCTGATGCAGTGATGAGCTTATTCACCAAATTTCAGTATTTTGGCAACATGTTTTTTTTCCTGCTTCAGCGAAGACCTACCTGAAAGCATGGAGTTCAGATCTCGTATCAATTCTTAGTGGAAAAAGTATCCATATGACTGACCTTGCCTTTCAAGTACAGTACATTTCACTTTTATTTGCCATGTCAGTGTTATGCTTTGCTTTGCAGATGGAAGCCTGTCAGGAAGGTCGCCATCATTTCTTCTCCTCCATGGGGAGTCACTTGAATTTTTTTGTTTTTGTAGCACACTTTTCCACAGATGGCGCATGGCAGCTAGTGGAGTAGATATACTTCTTTAAGACATTGTCCTGAGATGAGAAAGTTGGGCACTTGAATCACAGTACCAAGAACGCAGTACAGAATTACTGCTCATTGGGTGAGCGCAGTCCTGAGAAGGATTCAAAATAAAAGAGAGGAGCAGCACCGTCTTCTGTGCCAGATTTCTTTTAAACTCCTTCAGTTGTTTGAATGTATGGTGGTAGGTACTTAGCATCCACAGACTTCCCAAACTCAAAATTGTAGGATGCTTACTCAGCATCTGTGAGGAGCTTAGACTTGCAGATGTGTGATCTCCTCAGTGTTCATTTTGCCAGCTTCTGGCAGCTCAGCACTGGATGTGCTTTGAAACACTTTTTGAGCTTCAGCTCTTTCCTGAGGAGGTCCTCATTCTGGCTTCTGAGTGCCCTTCTGCAGTCACCCATTTCATTCCTTATCAACAATACACAAAAAGTGGAAGAAATCTGGGGAGGCTTGAAGGAGTCATGTGAAGTGCAGCAACTAGATTTTTGTTACTCTCACGGAATTGTTTTTTCTGTGATAATGAGCATGGATAAGTCTTAGATTCTGTGGCCTAGGTATTGTGCTCCTGTGGTAAATATATGTAAAATGCAGAAAGCACTTTGAAATGGATACTACTGCATTTTGCCACAGAAGACTTTCATGTTAGAAGAAAAATAGCCCCTCTTTGTTTTAGGGTTTATTGTAAAGCAGTAAACTAATTCTATTTCCCTCTTTCCTGGTTTTCTGTTTAGGGTGAGATATTCTGTGTACCATTTGTTTAAAATGGATGCTGATGATAAGCAGAGGAATAGGTCTCTGAGTAGGTGGAATTTGTGTGCTATTTAAATATTACCAATGTTTGAGTGGTACATATTTCTTGGTTAATATTCAGCTATGGCATTTGATTTTTGGAGGATTACTTAGCCTCTGTGATCAGAAAGAGTAGCAGTTAAGAACAGCAGTGATGTGAATCATTTTGACAGTGAGCAAACTTGTCAGAATGTTCACATTTTCAAGACTAGATAGTCTAAGACATCCATTTTTCCTAAATATTTTTTAAAGTCCTAATGAAAATTTAAATAGCTGTGTGTTGTGGTTCCTTGAATTGAAAAGATCATGAATTAACAATTGCTTTTTACTGCTAAAATATTTTTTGTTTACTGGAAAGTCACAATAATAATAATAAGGTTCAGTGAGGTTCTTTGTAACACTTTTAATAGCTAAATTTGACAGTCCCATATGTAAAATATGTCAGTCGTAGGGAGAAAAGAGAGAATTCATAATGAAAAAATACACTGTAAGGCAGTGAAATATTTTTTAGCTGAGTGAATTAATATGGTAAGTACCTTTAAGCCCAAGCTTTTTTTTTCTTTCTCTCTGTAAGCTCTATTTGTATTAATTGCTTATTAACCACTTTGGTATAAATCAGAGTTCTACTGCGTGCATATGATACCTTTGTGTTAGAAAGTGAAAACTTCATGGTTTTTGGCTGAAATGTTTGTGTATTACAGCCGTTTCTTGCCTGGGGCCATCTGCATAGGAGAATATTCTTTTAACAGTAAATCGTAAAAAGATTATAGCAGACTTACTGGAACCATTCTGCTATATCCCTGACTACTGTTAATACTAAAGCTATTAAAAACGGAGGCTCACTAGATCAAAACATGGTATTTATGTGAGAATACCTTCTTCGCTGTTGTTTCAGAGAGAAAAGAAAAATCTGTTCTGTGTTCACTGGCTCTTTAATTTGGATTGCCAATGATAATGCAGAGTCTACTGCTAAAGGAAGGTAGGATGCAGAGGCAGAAACATTAGTGCTAATCTGCTGCAGAAGGACTAGATAAATCAGCACAGCTCTCATACATCACTAAGAGAGAAGCTGATTGCAACTTGACCATGTGCCTAAGTGGTCACATCAGCAACAAGAACGCAGCATGGATAAAAAAACTAAAATGTACCCTTAGGGCTACTTGCTGTGCAGGACACATAATAACACATCAATGTAAGTTTAAGATTTCTTTATTTTTTGTTTCCTTCTGTAATCATTGGTGTTTACAAGATTGTTTTTTTATTTTGCATAGATTTAGAGGGAATATAATGGAGTGAAGTATAATGCTAAACAGCTGTTAGTTTGACAATGTTTGTGAATAATAACGGGCTTTACTGCTGTGTCAACATAGCTCTTTTTTCAGGGATGTTTTAATATTTAATCTTAACAGTTGTATCTCAGAAAATGAATAAGCTTTTGGGAGAGATGATAGTGAGATCTCTTCATCTCTGTTGTCTTACATTTTGAAAGGGCTTGATAGGCAGAATGCCACAAATATATGTTACTTCTCTTGGGAGATTTTTTGCATTATTTTACTATTTTGGTTAAGAAAAGTACTTACAAGGAGTGATTTCTGTGAACCTTTTTGTATTCCTGTATTATGTGCAAATGGTGATTTTCCTACTGTTTTAAAAACCTGTGCAATTGTTTAATTTAATGTCACTTGAGCATCTGCAAAAAGGGGAGGCAGGGATAACATGGAAACTGAATAAGCATTGATTGCCAATCTGAAAATTAAATTTAAAAAGTTTTAGCAGTAAATCTGATTCCAATTTTGTTTTTTACTAAATTAAATTATCATATTTAAATTCAGACTATAATATAGCAAACAAATGTGTGAGAGTATCCTGGATAGCCCACATTTCTAGCTCTGTCAGACTGTGAAAATGTTATTTTTGCTACCAGGAATCTCTCTATAGCAATCAGTGCAGCATGTTTAAGTAATACATGGAAAAACAGAATATCGCAGTTCAGGTGTTAAGGTGATGCTTTGCTCAAAGAAAGAAGTGTACAATAAAAACTACCGAGGTGGAATCTTATTCTTTCTCTCATGACTTTCGGAAAAGAGGCAGGAAAATCCAAGGTAGCTTTTGCTGTGCAATTGGAAAATGGGGAAAGTTTGGAAGCACTTCAAAATGCAAAACAACAAACGAAGATGCTTTAAAGGCTTATGATGCATCAGTGAAAAGACACAGAAGAATACCTGTTTATTTTGTATTTTGCAGTTGTGGACAAATATAATGAGGCTTAGAAACAGGTGTAGTTTGCATTTAATCTACTAATGAGCTGTTTCTGTGGCAGTTTTAAACTGTAGGTATAGTTGTATGCTTTTTTTTTCCCCCCACTTCATAGAGCTAAAATACTCAAAGTGAGCCAATTTCAGGTCTTGGGGTGCAGATGCTTTTGTTTTGACTAATGCCTGTGCCAAATATATGTTCTTCTAGTTAGCTTACACTTATTAGTAGATAAGAGATGAGATTGGAAAAAGGGTGAGGCTTTATGAAAAAAGGTTGTTCTTCTCAGCAAAATACATAACCAACCTGGCAAGCTCACAGGTGAAATGTGGACCAAGTGGACAGTTGATTTTTGTGCAGAAAATGTGTATGTGTGATCAAACAGGCTCTCAGTTACTCATTCCCTGAAGCTGCTGAGTTTCTATTGGGAATCCATAAGCTTAACATTCTCATTGGAAAAATAATGGAAAATAAGAGGAAAGCTGTATGGCTACAGGAAACATGGAGGATTGGAGGTTTCTTGGACGTGGTTTCTTGTGTTCTCATTTACCCAGTGTGGTATTAAGATGTAAACTGCATGACAGATTCCTGTATTTTTCACATATGACTACAGTGTAATCAGTCTGTTCCTGGGAGTAAAATCTACTTCTGTTAGTGAAATAGAGGCATCTTTTTTTTACTGAGTTCATTGCAATAGCAACATATTACTCTGGTTTACAAAGATAATGAAACAAATGTGTAGTCTTCCTTCACTTGTATCTGGACAAAGTTTTAAAAGATTCATTTCGAAGTTATACTGAACAGTTCAAAAGTGTTACATAGTCTGTAGTTGTGTTTATAGTGTGATCTTAATGCAAAAATTTGCTTCTGTGTATTTCTATGAAGTTTACTGTGTAGTTGTACTTAGATTATGTGCTAAATGAATTGCATTGTATATGGCAAAACTGGATCACGTTTTCTATTGTTTTCTTTTCAGCTGAAGAGGCAAAAGTGCATTTTGGAGGCTGAGTTTGGCTTTGTATGTAGTTCAGGTTAGTCAAGAGAAGGCACGTACTTTTGCTCTAGAATGAAACTCTGAGTTTGTTTATTATGCTGTAGTTCACAGTTATCTTTTTAGATCTTTCACTGGACTCCAATCTGGTCTTCATTTTCACTCTCAGTTTTAATCAAATTTATGCTAATTATGTTATGCTTAAGGGAAAAGTATGCTAACAGACATTCCCTGCACTTTCAGAGCAGTAGGGGATTCACTGATGCTGACTTCAGGATATTGAATTTGCTTAGACCTAAGATGTTCAGGTAAAAATATACACAATATTTTTGTTCATGTTGAGTTCGGTGGAAGGGCTTCTATTCACCAATACTATTAATGCAGTGCCTGTATCCTTAAAGCTTTGTTTGCCTATGTGGTATCTTGCACAAAGATATCTCAAGAAAAAATATCTGAGTATAATCATAGGGATTCAAACTGTTTTGCTTAAAACATTTATTTTAGTTTTCCGTCTATAAAATAGTGCAACTTCATTCTGAAGCTGAAAGTCTGGTCTCTTTTGTCTCAGTGCCGATCTCTTAAAAAAGCTGTATTGCCCCAGGGAGAGGCCCTTCAAGCTCTGTGACACCAAAAGAGAGAATGTGCTCCTATTTTGTACAGCTTCTTCATTGTATTCCTGTCCCAAATCTTGCTAGTTGTGCTGCCAAGGCTGAGGTGTGACCTGGCTGTCCTTCTTGTTCATCCTTGTCCTTCTTGGGCTGTAGTCACCTCTGTGAAGAGACACTGTTTCCCAGATAGCCTAAGAATCTTAAGAACTGCAGGTCTTTGAAGAATGTCAGAAAAGCTCCTGTCTTAATTCACACAGACCTAAGAGCTCATTGATTTCTTCCAGAAGTTCAATAATCACAAAAACATTCACTGGACTGTTTGGATAGTCCTTATCACTACCAACTTCCTATGTGTTCACTTGCAATCTGTAGTATATGAAGTAACTGCAGATCAACTCGTACTTCCACATCAGTTATTACCTGAAGTACACCTGGAAAATTGTGTTGAATAACTTTGCCCTCAGACAGCATTACACATTCTGTAAAGGGGATGTAAATGATAACTGTCTCAACATAGTGAATTATGATCCAATGAATCTCTGAAAGAAGCAAGAGAATTTTTGTGTGATTTGACTAAAGTGTCAATAGTCCCAGTTTCAGTTGACAGAAAACTGGGTTATTTTACACCCTGATTAGATCCTCCAACCCAATCTTGAATCTTGCATTGAAAACCACTGAATACTTCTGAACTATTACAGAAGATGATCACACATGGAAGGGAATTATCTTTCTCTCTCCTACTTTTTACATTGTCTTCCCAATCTTGCTAAATGCTACCTCTGAAGTGGATTTCTTCCAGAACATTGTGCACTGCATGATACCAGACTGCTGGGACGTGTAGCAGTGATCTCAAACAGGTAACTCCTAAGGATAAACAGGTAACTCTGAAGGACAACCACTCAGCTGATCTTTGAGTCTTGTTTAATGGCGGCTTATAATGAAAATACATTCGAAGAGGGAATCATGCAGAGTGATATCTATAATGCTCTTATTCAATGGAAATCCTGATTAGGGTGGTGGTGGCTTGTGAAGTTTTATGAAGCTTTCAGCAGTTTGTTACCTCTCTGTTATTATCCTGGAAAGTAAATAGTTACATATTGGGTGACCATATGGATGATGTGTTGGTGTATTTTAAGAAGATTGCTCAGATGGCTCAGAGCCCATAGTGACAATGCCAGGATTTTTGTGTGCTGAAAATCTAAGCAAATAACTAAAAGATAGAGGGGGCAATCACTGAAAGGAAGAGGGGCAATCAAATGTAGAGTTCACTGTCAGCATTGGTGATAGGAATCAAGGCTGCGGGAGAAGTATCCCGTGGCTTCTTGTACTACAGGTGGGCTGCCTTCCAGTGAGCTTCCTGCATGAGCTGTGGGTGCAGATGGGTGACTGTTTCTTATTTCCAGCCACAGCATGAGGCTGCCAGTGCTCTTTCTTGCCTGCTTCTGCCTCTGTTTTGTGTTCCCTCTGTGACTGTAGCTGAACTTTGCAGGAGAAGGGAAAGAGGTTGAACTTTTCACTTCAGGTCAATACAAACCCCACTTCTCAATTTACCAACTTAGCTTGACAACTTTGTATAATAAGAGGGCCACTGAGTAATCTAGTGTTTATCCATCTGGAGATGGTGACTGGTGGAAGACAGGAGACAAAGAGAGGTGTGATGAAAAATACAAAGAAAATTCTTGAGATATTGAGTAATTCTGTAAGGACAACATTTGTCACCGTTTTTGTTCAGTGCTTGAATACTGCTTATATATATTAGCAATCTGTCAAGAGAGGAAGGACCTTGTCTACCTACTCCCCTCACTGCACTGTAAATGTAACCTTCCTGAAGGAAAGGAACTGTTTGAAATACTGTCACTTTCATCTTGTAGTCAGGATTTATCATGATCTGTAAATCACGTAATTCTCATAACAAGAAAGTTTTAGATGTTTTAAATCCTGGCAGTTCTTCATCCAGCAAGGAGATTTGAGAAACACCCAGGCAATGAGCCTTCTCTCAGACTAGACAGAGTGGGCTGTTTTATATCAGGAGCTGGATTTCCTAGTTTGCTTCCTCTGCCAGAAATTCTTTTGCCTGCAACTCTGTCATTTGAGCTTTTATCTGTTTTTGTGGGGATGGAACTTAACCATCCTAGTTACACTGCCATCACTGCAAGAATAGTTCTGCAGACTGCAAAAGGCTATGGGAAACAGATCATGCACACAAATGTGTAATTTTCCCAGCCCATTATGAATAACAATAGAATTGCCAACACCATTTTGCAGAGGAAGATACTTCAGTACAGATCTATGCTTTTAATACTAAAGCAACCTGTGGACAATTCTGAACAAACAGGGTGGCAAGTATAATTTTTTTAATGCCTGTTACTACTTTTGCTTCTAGATATGCTATTAACTGTCACAACTAACTCAGTTTTCTGTTACTGGATCTGCATTTTTGAGGGATTGCTTGAGCACAAGTTGGATTTTTTCCAGGAACCAGGAACAAAAAAAATGATGTAATCATGAAGTTTCTCAATGAGTTTAGTTATGACAATCAGAACTCTGCCTTCTTTAATCTCAGTAGGTATACACAAGCCACGTAGGCTTCGGTGGAAAAGCTCTTGTGTGTATTTCAGTGGAGAATTTGACCAGGAGTGGTTTGCAACATATAAAGCAAGCTAGAAGTTTCAGTATACATAAGACAGCTTATCTCTTATACCACGTGATAACTGTTCCTGTTTGCTGAGCTCTTTTTGAGTAAGCTATATGTTAGTAGGGGATATTTGAATGTCACTGTGGATCTCAGCTTGCTGAGCAATGTGCAGTGCTCACCAGTCAGAGAGATATTTTTCATTTGCTGCTTCTCATATGAAGAATTGCTACTGTGGTAAATGGCAATATTCCAGATTGCGTCTCAGTCACATGGATTATTGGAACAATGCTTTACTGGAAAAGGAGAATATGGAGGGTTTGGATTTTAAGTAGGTGTGTTTTGTTTCTTTTTTTTTTTTGGTGGGGTTTTTTTTTTTTTTTTTTTTGCAGTTTTGATGTGCTCACCCAAGAACTGTAAATACTTTGTGCAAGTGTAGCTGCTGAAAGTCTGTTGCATGTTAGCTGTCTGAGGAGAGACTGTGTCAGAGATCAAAGTAAAGAATTACGTGTCATCTTTTTTCTACCCCCTTCCCCACTGAGATGTAATGTGCTAAGAACTGCATCACAGTGATGACTGAAATGCTTGTTGTATTTGATGTACATGTACTGTGGTCAATTTTGAAAGAGGCTAACACCTATCCAGAAGATCCAGTGACATTTAGGGAGCAGTGGTGATAGTGGCATGGGGTGTTGTAAAAACAAGAAGCTTCAGCAGGAGTGAAGCAGACACTTCCTGAAGGAGCTGGAGCTCTGGAAGACAAACAGAAAGCTGCTAAAGCAATATTGCTTTCACTTCAAATATATGGAGAGCAACTGGTCAAACGTATCAGCCTGTGTATATTCTTTGTTGTTTGGAGGACATCTATTACCACTGAGCAGTCTTGAGGGCACTGATGATATTTTTCAGCCACCTAATTCACTTTATTTTTATTCACATATGCATATAATCCAAATAATCTAAGCACAAAAATCCTATGCAGAAAGGATATTATAAAAAGCCTTAGATGTTAATGCTCCAAAGGAGACTCAGTATCTCCTGGGATTAATGAGTAGGTGGGAGGAGTTCATTGCCTGAGGCAGAGCCTGGGGCCATTAATTCCAGCTAGTCATTAATCCCTGTATAATGCCCTACGTTGATGCAACAGTTCCTGTTATAACACAGAAATAGAACTGACTGATCTATGGATTTTGATGGGTTATGTTATTCTTATAACGATTGCTTGTACTTCTAAATGCTCATTGCTATAGTGTTGAACAGAGTTCTTATAAGCTGCATGTCTTCCCAGAGATAATGCATTGTACATTACTCATGCGGAAGCCTGAAATGGTGTTATTAGAATTCCATTATACCCTAGTCTTTAAGTAAACATTTAAGTAGTCTTCAGAGAAGAAAAATTGATATCAGTACTCTCTGAAGTGTGTTAGCGTATGTATTTTCATATCTAGAGTAAACGAAAATTGAACATACAGTTCTTTTACTTTGTGGTTGCCAAGTAAGGTGCAGTGCAGTTTAAATTGCATTCAGTTTGTTTAAAAACAACACATGAAGAAATTCCTGAACTACTGAAATGCTAATAAAGTTACTTCCATACTCAAATATGTAAGGATAAAGGACAGACTAGTATAAGCTGTTTAGAAGCAACTGACATCCTGTGCCCTTTACATATGTTTGTGTACTCAGTAGTGTACAATAAACACATTGCTGGGCAGATCTTAAAGTGAAGGAGAAAAAAAGTTCAAGAGCAAAACAGCCTCCAGCTTAGCAGATCATATGAACGCACATGACTCTAAGCAGGCATGGTGTTTAGCTAGGAAGCAGCAGCTATAAGAAATGCCAGCATGCTAGAATTGCACCTCTGTTTAAATTCTCCTTAAAATACTTTTTTGCAAGAAAAACGTTATTAATCTGACCTTTACATAGATCCGTTCATTGTCAGGAAATCAAAAGCATTTTACAGATGCAGGTATTTGGTATTGACATGCATGTGTCAGAAGGAAAACTGCACGATGATTGCACAGAGCTTTGGAAATGTAGTGGTGTCACCACAGCTGGGTCTGACTACTTCGTTCTCTGGAAAACTGTGCAGGAGTACTACAGAGCAGCTCAGGTCAGGAAGTGTGGGATACTTTGCTGAAAATATAGGTGAGTTAACAAAGTTAGACTGTATGAGAACAGTGGTAGACAGCTTTATAAAGAGAATTGGCTGAGCTATCTGTAATTAGTGCTTGTGGTGAAGATATGGATTGTATTACTGAAATGTGAAATTCCCGTACTACATTGGTTCCACAAATTAGGGTATGAGTTGTATGGGGCTGATTTAGAATAAATAAATAACCACTTCCTTAAGAGAGCTGTCTGTGCTCATTATTTAGCCAGCTGGGCCTTGTTTAGTATATAAATTCAAACTTGCTTGCAGCAAGGCATGTTGGGGCATAGTAGAGCAAGAAAAGAAGCTTAGGTATCACTTGGTATATTGAAGATGTCTGAAATGTATAGCATATATTCATAGGAGAAGTTGTATTTAAACTTCAGAAAATGTATTGTGAAAAAAAGACTGGTGTATAATACATATTTCTTCCTCATTGTGAAATTTTGTTGACCCTTGTGCTCATTTCATGCACTGAATCTAGAGGCAGCATTCTTTCATTTTACAAAGACTAGTTGGAATTCAGTTCCATTCAGTTGTGATTACCAGTTCTAATGCTTATAGCACCTTTCTGTGAAAACCAGTGTTTTGAAAACAATTGAGTTTAGTGATGAGTCATTCGTTTTCCTTGCTTTAGCTGTCTTTGCTGTTACAATTCAGCTTGCTGCTGTGCAGGAGGAGGAGAGATGGATGGAGAAGGAGGCAGCAGCCCTCTTTGCTCACTGCCCATTCTCCCACTTTCCATTGGTTGTATTCTGTATTGTTTACAGGGCTGTTAGAGGAAAAAGTAGGGTGGGAGGAAGGAAGAGGAGGGGAGGACAAATTGAGACTAGGAGGAACCCTTTGCTCTATGGGTTGTTGTAAGGAAAGCATAAATCCTTTCTCTCCTTTGAGATTCACTGTAACGTAAATTAGACCATTTCAGGGCATGATGATGATTTCTACTTTCATAAAAAGAGATTAATAACATTCATTTTATTCCTTGGTGAACTAAGAATTTGTGAAGACTTAAGAAGATGCTTTTCAGTTTTTTAGTTCTATTGGAGATTGCGTTTATGTGGTGGATGGGAAGCTGAGATGATCCTGATGTTCCTCAAAGATGTGAGTGAGGCTTTATCAAGCACTCCACACTGGCCTTAGCAAAACCAGTGGAGGATGGTTCCAGCAGGCAGCACGTGCAAGGTTCTGCAAACTTTATATGAAAATAAGTGACTGTGCCTTTATCCTAAAAACTTGAAAGGAGTTTGCTTCATTTTTTCTTAGCAAGTTCAATGCCTGTTAGCTTCTATCATTCCCAGTCTTCTGTTTCAAAGATTGTCTTATGGATGGGAGTGTTTGAAACTGAAGGGAGGATATATTGGAACTCTGTGCAGACATGATTTGGAGTTTAATTTGTATTGGACGCAAATAGTTGGAGAGCTGGAGTATCAGCATATACAGGAACAACTGGAAACCCCTGAGTTAAACCCTTCTAAAGATAACAGTGACTTCCTGCTACGTCTGAAGTGTTCCAGAGAGGCACTAGCAATACTGATGTGCTGTTTCCAAAAGAGATGTGTTACTGCAATTTGGGGCTGACTTATTTTTAATATAACTAGTCTATTTCCTTTTTCTTTGAAATTACTTTTTTCCAAATATTTTTAAACTTCCTTCCTGAAGTTTGTCTTTCTTTCCAAATTCCAAAATTAGTTCATCACATTTCCTTATGAAGCTTCTGGTTCAAGGAGGCATTGAGGTTTTGCAGTCTGAAGGTGTCTGTTCCAGTAGACGACCCCTGCTGTCATGCACACTATCCCAAACCAGTTGGACAGTGGCAAACTTTGAAAAGTCAGTGCATGTGTTAACTACTGTCCCATGCCCCTCAGTTTGTGCATTCTGACACTTGCTTGATGTTGCTGAGTCCTATTCGTTTACGGCACCGTTTAATCCGTGACTTGAGTGCTGCTTTCTTTTTTGAACTAAAAGCTGTTAAACCAAAAAAGTCATTTTAAGAATGGGCTTGTCAGAGAGTGTATCTTCTCTCTTCAAAGACCTCTGAGATTTTTTTAATTAAGATGTGACTGCAGCATTAAAATGGATGCCCTGTGTCTTTTCATAAATGGATGACTACTGAACTTGTGGACTGTCTAGCTTTTAATTGGCAGATTATTCACTGAGTGCTTCATGGGGAATTGTAGGAGAGGGTGAAAAGTTAGTTGATTTTTAGATGAATTCATTACTGCTTTTATTTCTAGTGATAGTTTGAAGTTGATTAAATCCCTGGATAGATCCACAGATTAATTTTCAAATTTTTTCCTGTGAAGTGTGAAAGACGGTATGCTTAAAAACATGTAGTAAAACTCCAGGCTTGAGGTGGGCAGCCCCACATCAAAAACAGGATGTTAGGCTTGTGGTCATCTCAGCTGTGGCTGTACTCATGACCTGTACAGCTGCTGCACCAGCCTTTTTCTCTGTCAGCTTCTTTCTTTATGAACTCCAGTGAATGACTGTTAATAAAATCTGCTCTCAAAAGGGCTTGGAGTCCAGATGCCTGCCCATTTTTATACTCTGATGGATCATAAGTACAGCCAAATCTATAGATATGCTTATGTTCTCTACGGAAGTTTCTAGGACAGTTAGTGCAGGGAGGAAAAAGAGTGGATAGACATACTGTGAACTGAACCTAATGCACTGGAACTCATTGCTGTATCAGTCTACGGGAAAAGACCGTGGCATCAGGGTATTAGAACGAGGAAAGAAGCATTGTTTGAGTTAATGGAATTTTATTTTGAGTTTGAAAGTTGTGATAGTGCTTAATGGGCTACCCCATTTGGTGCTTATGAGTTTGGTGTTGCTGTTTTTGTTTGTCTAAGTAATGTAATCTAATATTACAGTGCATGACTATGTTATGATTCTAAGGCCTCTGGAAATAGACCTGCATGAGTATGCCTGATCCTTGGTCATTTTGGGGCTCCTCCTAGGGTCTTGGACTGATATTCTTTTTCAGTAATGGTCTGCCATCCACTTGTTTATAGAAACAGAATGACTCATAACTAAACAACAAAGAGAAAAGTACACTTTCAAATCAGATGTTGGTAGAAGTGTGGTATGTGGATAACCTTCAGGACTTAGGTGCTCCCTGCCCTGTGAGCAGGCAGAAGGGTGGCAGTGATGGCTCATCATGGATTCTATAACCTGCTTTGTTATTTGGAAGACAGTTGGAAGTGTCTGACCAATCTTTGTATAGAGACGGTGAGGTGGGGTGTGCAAGTTCAGGGCGGACAGGAGAATTAACTACTGTTATAGTTTTCCTTTGGTGGTAAAATTGACATTATTTTAATGAGAAGATTATACAACTAGATTGTGAATCATTGTGCTAGATGAATATTTTTTTCTTTTCTAGTTCTAATTAAATTGCTTCAATAACATACTCTAAATGCAGTATGGAGGAGTAATGTAGGCAGTATGTACATGTGCGTACATCTTCTTTTTGCATTGAAATATTACTGAGATTTTATAGGAATAAGTATATATTAACATTGAAAAGTCAAACCAAATGATCTGTTCCTATGTTAGTGTTTTGCATTGCTTTGATTTCTTCTGCAAATGCCTAATTGGAGATGGTGTTGTGCAGGAAAAAAATGTGGTTATTTTCTTGGTTTTCAAGGGAATTGATTGCAGTGTTGTCTCAAGATTTGCGTCACCCCTTTTTGGCTATTCTTTCTGCCTGCAGCAATTTTCAAAATTTATTCATTCATTCATCCCTGTTCACAGTAGAACCCCATCACATCTTTGCAGACCTGGCCAATAAGTAGCCATGTGCAGCACGGGGGCAGGAACCAGAAGCTGGCAAACTGTTGGTTGCTGTTGTGTTTAATGCTTTCTATTGTAGAACAAATGGAAATACGTGACAAGCTGAATGTAATCTGCATTTACACAGGTTATTCAGGAAAGGAATTTCAAGAAATGAGACTTGTAAACAGTAACATGTTGTCACTCAGTCCCATCAGTGTCTACGAAGTTTAAAAGCTGAATGTGTAGATAATCCAATGTATATTGTAGATATACCAGTGTATGTGCAAAAGTTTCAAGAAAATGATGTTGAATGGTTGCATCTGTTACTGGCATGAACTACTTAAAATGTAAACTAGATACAGTTATATCTGAATGAAAGCTTAGCATTTGTGGTCTTTGGTACAAGCCTTACTATGTTTGGGGAAGAACAACTTATTTTTCTGAAAATACTTTGTTAAAAAGTTTTGTGTTGTGGTGGTTTTTCTGTGTGTGGATCTCAACTCTGATAACTGTGATGATTTCTGTGGCTAACGGTAACAATCCTTGATTTTAGCATGCTGCTTTGGCTTTACTAAATTAATGATTTCTGTCACCTCTTAAGAGGTGACAGAAGAGCCAGGCAGCAGTTTGCAGCAATGTGAAAGATTTTTAAACCTAGCACAGGGTTGTGAGAGGTTTTGGATCTTGGCTGACCTCATCATTGGATAGCAATGCCCCAGCCACGGCAGTCTGGCTGTCATCATCACTATAGGTTTTCTCCCTGTGGAAATTCCTAGGATTGGTCATATAACCTGGTAATGTGACATGCAATGGTACCTCACTCGCTTAAACAATTCATAGTCAGTCTAAGCTGTTTGTATCATGTACGTTTGTAATTTAAATTAAAATGGCCTGCAACAACAGCAATAGCTAAGTGAAAAATAATTTAGAAATGCATGCGATAGATTAAATTATTGGTCTAACCTAAATGTCTGAGCTGCAGGTATGCTATATTGAATTCAGGCAGAGTGGAGGCCTGGGAGGAATATATAGTCTCTGCTGCTAGACAGAAATTGTTTCAGTCATAAAGAAATTGTAATTAAAATTCCTGCTGATATCTCACTGACATCCTTGACCTTCCTTCTGCAATGTAGTTTATCATCACAGAGTTTCTCTTGCTTCTCTCTAGCTTGATCACATTGGGAAAATATTTTCCAGTTAGCTGGGATAGTCTTGTAATTCACAAGTTGCCTTTGTGCCCAGGGTCAGATTTCCGTGCCACCTTAGCTCTATTCATCCTCGGGGAGTTGGTGCTGACTTGCCAGACTGGACCTGTTCTCAACAGCCAGCATAATGATTCACATTAGGGCTGCTCTTTTCAGAAGCTGCCTTTGAGATTAACGGAAACAGAACTGGCCTAGTGCTTACCACGCTGGAAAAGCCATCCTGTTTGGAAAAAGTATTTTAATTCTGAATAAAACATTGGTCTGGCTTTTAGCTCGTGAATAGCGCTTTATTCCAGTTCAATAAATATCAGAAACGACAAGTAACCACGTCATGTCATGACCTTATGTAAGTGTATGGCAAAGTTCCAAGTTATTTCCACAAATGCACTGTGCAGGTTGCTGTGGGTGTCTGAGTTAGACAGTACTGTGTAGACAGGGCCCATAAAATAACCTGGAAAATATCCAAGATCTGTGGACTAGTCCTGGCTTGGCAGATACTGCAGTATCTCAGGTACTTCATTCCCAGGCTCCTTAGCATGGTTGAATATAAGCAGAAAACTGACAAGGATTTTGTACAAAGATTTGGAAAGCAACACTGCTTTGTTAACAGGGGAAGTACAAGTGACAGGTCAGGTCACTAGAAGACTCATGCCCTCTCATCCTACTTGTCTGCCTGTGTGCAATGATGAGTCTGCTCTGTTTGAACAGCCTTAATCAAACACAAAATGTCTCCTGCAGTTTTGAAAGCTTCTAGTGCTACTAGAGATCACTCCCTGCACAGTCTCACCCTGCAACTGCATGCCTTGTCAAATGCTGTCGTTGTGAAGGTGAACTTCATGGTTCCCTTGTACTATATTTTAATAGGGGATTATTTTTATTTAATAAACTTTTTTTTTATTTGGTGGCTTAATAAAGATGAGAATTCTTCATGTGGAAACCCCAACCTGTCATTTATCTGTTGTGCGATTATTAAAAGAGTCAGTGCTTATGTAACTTTTTCTGAATGCTTAAATATATTTAAATTCTGTCCCTTGTGTCATTGAAAGTCAGCGCTGCATAGCTTCTGATATGTCTAAGTCATTGCTATAAATGGAGGTGGTTGAGTCATTCTGGTGTTTTGGCAAATTTTGTAGCCGCAGTTTGTTTGCGAGTTAGGTAGGGAAGGTTATTTTATTGCAGATGCTTTGTGTAGGATATCACTCAAAATATTAACATTAAGAAGTGTAGACTCCTGCCAGATTTTGACGTTTTTTTTATTTAGAGCAGAGAAAATCAGATTGAAGTTCTGTCATTTAGTGTTGGATGGAAGGCTCGCTCGCTTTCAGTGCTCTGTTTCTTTACAGCAGTCAAATCCCACATACTGTACTATGCCAGGAAATCTGCTAACCTTTCATATAATATGTAATAGATTTTATAGCTGGTGCTGCAGAGCCATTTTCCTTGCAGAAGGATTTTCAACTATTTTTTTCTGCTGCCTTGGTAAGATTTGCAGTGGTTCTTTCTACGGTGCCAGATGCTGTATATAAAACAGGAAATTATGTACTATTGTACTATATGTGCTATATTGTACTATATCTTGCTTGTTGAGCAGGAGAGAAGAATCTAGTTTCAGACCTTTCTGGGAGAGGTTGCTAGAAATGCTGAGTTTAAAAAGGCAGATCAAGTGTGGGAGATGAGAAAGCAAGGCAAAACTTGCCAGAATGTGATGACAAATGCTGAAGCTCAATAGAAGCACAGTTGATGTACTGACATAAAAGGGAATATACTGAATATATAACTGTTCTGGATATATGCATAGGGCTTGCATTGTAAGATAATCAATTGAGTAGCTCTTTGTACATACATTTACTGACACTGAGGGGACTCGCACTGGAACTCTAATGATCTATATTTAAAGAGAGATCAGCCCAGTTACACTGTATAGTGTATGTCTGTGTATTCCTGAAGGAATGCAGTGTCAGAATAATAATATTTTGGCTGGCACATCGGTGGTATCCTTAATCTACGTATCTTGAAGCATTTTACAAATACTAAGCACTTCATTCAGCAGCATCTCACTGGGCTGTGTGTTCATCAGGATGGTGATGAATTGATACAGACCAGGAATTAGAGTCCTTCATGAATAGCCTTGGTGCCCAATGGGTCATGTTTGGCCTGTAAGCTCCTTTACTTGTCCTCCTGCTTTCTTTCCTGTCAGGTACTGGGTTAACAGGTGTTAGGCCAGTGTGTTCACCTAGTTGACAAGTGTCCCTTGCTGTCCCTTCTGCTAATGCAGTGCCAGCAAGCTGAATTGTACCACAATACATGTAGAGGGGGATATGGCCTGGGCTGTGTTGCAAGGAGCTGTTTCAAAATGGGACTCTGGATGTTGCAGTTGTAGAGGTTTGGCTGTCCTGCTGCAAGGCTTGAGAGAAGAATCATAAAGGAGCACATCAAACATGGGACAGAGTCTCATTAGTGAGCAAAGCCTAACTTGTGACACTGAGAATTAGAGTTCTAAATGGATACATCTTTCATCTTTCAGTGACTATAAAAACATAGTGATAAATTCAGAGATTATTTGGCTCAGCTGCTTTGAAGACTTTTCTTCCAGATAGAGTCACTTAAGGATTTTTTTTTTTTTGTATGCGTGTGTGCTACTGTTCTTTGTACTGTTTGGAGAGATGATGATAGATCTAAGTAAAATGTAGTTTTGCAAGTTAGAGAAAAGGCAATTTTTTCTCTTTAGTGAGACTGCTGCTCCAGTAAAGAAAGTGACAGTTGAATCCAGAGTCTTGTCACATCAACATTGCATCTTCTGGTAGTTTGAAACAGCTTTTCTGGCCATCATTATATCTTTCTGCTACTTGTACACTCTGGATACATCAGCCTAATCACATCTCTCACTCTAAGTGACCTATATGAGCATTATTTGAATTTTTTGTCCCTTTGGAAAAACGTTTAACTGGTATGTAATTGGAGTAACGTTGATGTACAAGGTGCTTAACTTCTGTCTTAAGGCAGAACAAAGCAGCAGACCCACGCAGGCAGTGTTGATTGTGCTTGGCAACTTTACATTGGCTCTTCTTTACTTGTTTCTTTATTGAAGTGGTACTTGTGGACGCTTGTAGGAGCGCTAAGCTTGCAGGAAGGATTAGCCCCATTTGAAGCTAGCACTACTGGCCCTCGCTGGGGAGTGCAGTCATTCAGTAGTATGTCTGCAAGCCTACTTAGACTACTCTTTCTAATCATGTCAGATCTGTTATACCTGTTAAGTTTTCTAAATTTAAGTGATACTGATACACAAATTTTGTGATTTTTGCCATGAGAAATCACCACCATACTACAGCTCAAGCTGTAGCTTGTTTTTACAGCTCTTCTATTATGAGGACTTTCTTAGAATGGTGACTAGATAGACAGTATCAAAGGGGCAATAATAAGCTTTGTCTGTATTGCTTCACAATAGAGAAGAAGCCCTACAAGAATGAACAGGAGTGTAGGTCATTACAAATTAAGTAGCCCTTCAGTTAAGAAGTGCTCAACTCTAATATTGCCAGTGACTTCGGTTGTCTAGAAGTACTAAAAGTCTCATCTCAGTATGCCAATTCACTTCAAGAATTAATGATTTCTTGCTGCTGGGAGAAGGGTATAGTATATCACATCACTTCTCAATAAAACCTGTTTCACTTCTGTCAGGAGTGCATGAGAATGCCCATGTATATGTGTTATCACTACAGTGCAGAGCCACCTGCTTCAAATACGTAAGTTTTGATACTGGTATGCCACAAAACTAAAAAGTTGCAACTTCAGTATATTGGTGCATAGCCGTAAGTGATAACACTTATGGGAACTGTAAATATTAGGAATTGAAATTGAGAAATGAATTTGGAATATAGAAATAATCATAGCCAATGAAAATAACGGAGGCTTTTCTGCAGGTGGAATTAATGAACAAGTTTTTCCTTTCCATTTGGACTCTTTCCTGTTACAGATATTGTAAGTCCTGTGATGCACCTACTTGATGAGAGACACTGTGTGTGGTGCCTAGTATGGGGTAGTACCCATGGCCATTAGCCGGCCAGAGTGTGCACAGTCTGCTCAGCTGGCTGCAATCCAATGAAGTAGATGAGATAGAGAACTCGAACTGATTTGCTCTGCTCCCTGTGTAAAAACAGTGAGTTCATTTTCTAGCATTGCTGCTTGCTTTGTGGAAATCTTAGCCCTTGTAGTGCCTTTCTTCTAGTGGGGTTGGAGCAAGAATGGCCAGGGTTCATGAGAATTAGGTGTTGTGGTATATCTATTATTACCTTTTTGTCATCTTTTAAACAAAATATGATTCCATTAAAAAGGATCAAGAAACAAAGATATTTAAAAATTAAACAACTGAATGGGACTAAAAAGCTGTTTTATTTTGGCAATGACAGCCCGCTCTATCATGGCTGTTTTAACCTAAATGGGATAGGTTGAGATTTCGGTATGCTACTGAAATTACTTTGACTGTGTGCAATATGGGTACAAAGAAGAAATGGTTGTTTGCTGAAGTGGAATGGCTACATAAAAGTTCAGAAAACCAGTTTGCTTCCCAATGAGTTTGCCATCAAGTATGTCATTTTTATAACCAAACATAAGAATTACAGTATCCTTTTTAAAGCCAGGTCTTCCAGAATGACCAACTTAATGCTTCAGCATTGCTTCAGCAGGAGGGTTGGACTCCAGAGATCTTTTCCAACCCCTATGATTCTGTGATTCTTTGCTGGAATATGGTTGTTTCCATACACTAGAAAAAGTAGGCTATGTTCAGTCATACTCTCTGAATTATAATTATGCAGTTTGCCTTCAAATTTTCTCCCTAATTATTTAGTATTGTACATGTTTTGATTTCACAGCAGTGTTGCTGAGAGAGCTTCACAAGCTGCTTTTAAAGCAACTCGCTGTAATCAAAATAATTTTTAAAGCATTGAAGTAAGACTGATAATACAAAGAAAAATTCCCTGTATGTTTATTTATTTGCATTAACAAAATATCCTCGCTATTGTTAGGCACAACTGTAGTGGAAACAGACACGTTGAAAGTTGATGTTTGCTTGTTTCTGTGAGAAGCAAAGGCAGTGAAGGTGGAGCATTAGGCTGATCCTACTGAACTCATTAAGAGGTTTGTATTGATTCAAGAGGAATTAATATTTAACCCAGAGTTTCTTTCCGGATTAAAACAAATTTCTGGACCAACATGCTTCTATGTTTGGAGGTTATAAACCTGAAAGCAGAATTAAAAATCAGCTTACCAGTTTGTTTATTCTTTTTGTTTCAAATCTTGTGAAATCTGTGAGAGTAGAGAAGAAAATGTACTGTTGATGTGCAATGGATGAAGCCACTGCTGCACAGCGTCAGTTCCAGGCTATTTAAGTGTCATTTAAGTTGCACTTAAAATGTATTTTTAGACTTAAGTACTGCACAGACCTTGTGCTGACCTTACAGAATTCCACTAGAGGAGTGTGACTTCAGCCCGCTGCTGGAGCCTTGCCTGCCCTGGAAGCTTTGCACTTTTCCTGTCTCAGTGGTACATAGCTAGTTACTCTTCTTCAGATACTGCCTTTATCATAGCATTCTTGCAAAGATGCATTGGTTGTGCGCATTGGAACTTGATAATTTGGAAGGTGGTGATCTCAGGCTGGAGCAATGATTTCGTTTAGAGGCTCTTGCTGATTCTGACTTCTCTAGCACATAAATTTGCAATGCAGCTTACTGTATGTGATCAGATAAAAGGTATGCACATTATGCAATTAAACAATTTACTGTTAAAGCTGTTTAAAAACGAAAGCCTCTTTCTGGTGCGACCTTTTGTCCGAGCTGAAGCTCTGCTCCAGCAGGATGGAAGGGATCAGTTCAGGTAGAAGTATCATATGGGGGGTATGATGTAGAAAGCAGCTCATAGCTGCCCAGACAATGAGCTGAGCATTACCAGCCTTATCTTCTTCTTGTAAGTCTGTTAGTACATGTATCCAATATCTCTTTCAGGCTCTTTTCTTGCATAGTGTACCCAGACTGAGTCCTCCTGAAAGAACATCTTTGGTTCTCCTCTCACTGAAGTATTATGTCTGAAAAATAGAAAATGTCACTGAAAATGAAAGGAGGTCTTCTGCTTCCAGAACTTTCAGAAATTGTTCTTGGAGTAGGTTTGCCCTGTACACAACTCATGAGATGACACCAGACTTAATATAAGTGCTGTCACTGTTGGTTTAAAGGTTGGCTGTAGTGGTAGGAAAACTTATATTAAAATAGTGTCTTTCTCAGTGTAGCTCAGCACTTTGTTTTCAAGTGTTTTCTGTTGGTTTTGCTAATCAAGATGCAGATTTACAGTTCTTAACTTTGCAGAACGTTTTCAATTGGGATGAAATTACATTCTGCATCATTCAGAAAATTCCAGTTAAGGTGCAATTTGCTCCATCTCTCCTACCAGTGATAATGAAAAAGGAAGAAAGTGGAGCACAGCTTGATTTTTCTGATCTTGTATAGAGTTTGGAGCACCACCACTGACAGATATCATCATCTCATTTTAATGTGAACAAATAACACCAACATGATTGTAAAAAATTAAATACAGAATTGCATGATGCTCTTTCTCAGGTGCATTTGAAAACATGAACTTCATGTTGAGGGCAGTTGAATTGTTATATAGTGTTTGGTTTTTTTTTTTTTTGCCATAAGTGCATTATTCTGTGGTTACACAAATGCAGTAAAAAAATGTGTAACCCAGATGGCCTGTTTTTTCTTCTTTATATATTTCCTTTGCCCTTTTTTTATATACATGTTATCTTCCCACCCCTCCCAAACAAGTCCTATCTCCACCCAATTGCATTTCCTGAGTGGATTCTTCCAGGAGACTGAATCAGAGGGCTGCATGATGTCATTTCTATCTTTAAATGAGATGGAGCAGAATAGGCTGTGTAATTTGTTTAATGATTGCTCATGCTCTAATTTCCTTGGATTTGATTTTTTCCAGTGCAGTCTTATCTTTGGATTTCTATCTGGTAGCCAAGTCTGCTATTTGGCATGATTTCAGTGAGCAGGGTACATTTCTCTGTTCAACTAAGACTCAAGGGGATTCTGTGATCAAGCAAATTCTGCATACAGAGGTTTTCAAGCATGATAAATTGATTTAAGCAGGAATGTGACAGAAAAATATATATCTCCAAAACAAAGAGATCAAATAAAGTCAAGAGCACAGTTGATTAGAGCCATATAGAAACATTCAGAAGATGGTAAGTAGGCAAATAGAAAAGATGCAGATTCATCTGCTGTTATATAATCTGTACTAATTCTGGTTCAGCAAGTACAGGCATTTCCTGTGTTTATTTTATCTCAATACAACTAAATAGTACTTCAGTTCTGCTATTTCAAGTCTTGTGTATCTTGTTTTAATGACTTGAGTAGACTGACATACATAGAAGAGTCTTTGTTCAATGAATCGTGTGGTAGAATCTTCTTTTTCTATTTTTCCACTATACATCAAGATGTTTTCTCTCAAGATGTTTTCTCTCTTTGGTTTTTATTCTGATTTGTCTTACCCTTTCCTTTAGAAATATTTCAGTTCTGTTCCGTTACCTATAACTTGGGTGATGTCTTGGGAATCACAAATGCTAGTATTTAGCAATATTCAGGATTCTTGGTATTCTCTATTCTAATATGGAGAGTTAGACAGTTTGAACATGAAATTCCACTTTGTATTGAGATAAACACCCTTCAATATCCTATTGTGCTGTATATGTGCCTAATGAACTGAAACTGATTTCAAGTGCGAAGATGCACAGTGAGGTGCATGCAAGCTGTGCAACGTTACTCATGAAGCACATCTTAGTGTGCAGAAAGAGGTAGATGACTGGATACCCTTGCTAGAGGTGAGGAAGACCCTCTGCTGTAGCCACTCTGCTGGGCAGCAGAGCTGAGGATGCCAGAAAAATCCTATATGAAGAGGTCAAGGCTACAGTCCTGAAAGGGAGAGAGCCTTGAGTTCTGCAAGCTCTCTCAGCCCAAGTGGACCTCACTTGTAGATGGGGCCAGAGCTATTATTACATGTAGCCCAAACTTGAAGCACATTGTGAGAGAGTCCAGTTCTTTCTTGTTTGAGAAGCTGCCAGAGCCCTGTCACACTGTTCAGCCAGTTTTCTACTTCTATACAAAGTATAGTCAAAGTCATTTTTCTTTTGTTCTGATTACCTGAGATTTTACCTGTCTGTTAGTTCAGTTACTTCATTTAAGAGTGATGTTTGTAAGGGGAAGAATTGGATCTAAAGACAAAGATCTAGACTTTAAGATGCCAATCCGTGCTTGCTTTGGGAAATTAAAAGGGGAGCTAGAGATCTTTTGGACTCATTCACATCTCTTCTTGTTGTTCTGGAGGAAGAAGAAACATGGCACCATGCTGAGCTCACAAGGGAGTTTATTTTCAAAATGATATAACAGGCACAACCATCTTAGAGGAAGAACAGAGCTGCACTGAGAGCATCACTGATGAATTATTTATTATTAAAAGAAAATAGAGAAGCTGGCCTACAGTGAATAGCTACATGTCATATCCCCTAGGAGGAACAGTACCAGGAGTTGTGGTAGATAGCAGAGAGGATTACAGAACTCAAGTAACAGTCAAAGAAACATCATCTAACAGAATAGTTACATGAGGTTTTGAAGAATGTGTGGAAAGGTCAACTTGATGTTTGAACTAAGATTTCTAGAACTGAAATGAATTACAATGTATTTTGTCTCACTGACAAGTCTGCAAGTAATGCATAATCTACTTTATCTTCTGTGCAACTGGTGGTAGGTAGAGTTGGAGGCAGCAGGAGTGCACCTGATAATACAGGGTCTTGAGGTTACATTGATCCAGCAGCTTCAGAAGAGGATTTACCACCCGGTGTTTTGTGGCCATGGAGCAGGGCAATGCATAGTGGCATTGTGTTTTGAGGCTGAGAGTGGGGACGTTAAGAAGAAAGATGAGATTGTGTGTGTTATGGTCTGCATAACCTCCTTCAGTGTTAGAAGGCTGTCACTTCCAGTTATGTGTATTCACCATGGCATGGGGAACCTTTAGAAGTTGGGCTTGGCTCCCTAGTGCTTTGCAAGTGAAGTTCTTACTGAACAGCCCATAGTTACTCCTTCCTGACCAGAGGACTGCTGGACTTAGGAGTGTATCTGGAGTGGAGCTTGACCAGTTGGGCATAAATCTGTGAGCTGGTTGTGTTAATACTGATGCTTTGCTATGCAACACGTGTGGAAGACAACAGAGACACCTCAATTTTCTTTGCATCTTCCTGGCTTGTTTTGGAATGTTTGTGTTAGATCTCTTCTTTTGGTCAGTCTTCCCCTTTAAACACAGATTAGATCTTCAGTACTTGCAGCAGATGAGACTAACGCTAAGATGTTTTATACACCTTGTGTACAATATGAGATGCGTAAGGGGTTCAAACAGAGTTTGTGCTGGAATTATAGTAATGGCCTTTCTAAACATAATCATATAAAAAATTTACCAAAGTGCATTTGTGGTATAGAAGAAAATCCAGTGAAGTCATGAAGGCAGCTGAGACTCATCACCAGCTAACCAAGAGGCACCTTTAAAAACTGTTTGCATGAAAATTCACCTCCAGCACATCCCCAGTGAGGAAAGCATGCTACTTGTTATTCATCTTTTCCTCCTTTCCTCCCATCCTCTACTGCTCCTCACCAGTGCTCTTCTGTGCTTTAGGCTATAGCAGTGACTGGAAAGGTCATGTTAATTTTTACTACTGTGTGGATGTGGGATAGTCACTAACTGGAAGAAAAAAATATGGTCTTTATTACTTGTGCTGTCAAATTAGCTGCAAGAAGTGTCTGATCTTTAAGCTATTGCGTGATAGAGTTTGTAAATTGGTAGAAATCTGAAGACTGAGTGAATAGGTCACTGAGTGTAGTTCTAAAACCTGCTGTCACATTGGATTTACAGAACATGACAACTGCTTATAAACAAACTTATATGATAGTTTCACAATGAAACCCTATCCAGAGGACACTCCAACAGTGGAATACACTTTCAGAAGCCTTTTGTAAATATTTAGTCTGTTTATCTTCAGGATCATTTTAAATGTCATCTACTACAAAAATTTTACTGATTGCATTTTCTTTAACAGATATTACGCGCTCAGTTATTGTGTTCTCCTGATTGTCTCAGCTTTGAGAGAGCTCAGCTTGTGAATTTTTATGCAGTTATTTTTATTTTTGCATATTTATGTTTCCCAGTGGACAGCATTTACCATACTTCTTGACTAGTGTCCTTTGACATTTAACTTGGCTAATAAGCTGGCAAAATTTTAGGTGTAAATTGTGCCTTCCTCCCCAAACCCGGGTATCTTACGGACTCCATGTGTAGGCAGTCCTGTCAGCCTTCCCTCAAGGTACATAGGTATAGAAGGTAGCTTAATTTATACTGAAATCTGCTGGAGGAGTCTGAACAGATGAGCCTTCTGAGGGCATGTCCGGAACTGGTGCCTCTTCTGGTATGTTGCCTGACTTTCTGCAAAGGCTGCACTATGCTGTGCTTGCTCCTTCAGTCTCCTCAGTAGACTTACCCAGGACAGGTTAGGGCTTTGGTGTGGAAGATGACAAAGTGCAAGTCCTTGGCAGCCTATGCTTACGTTCTTTTTGGGCTTTGCCATCCTGAGTGTCAGGTGGGGCTCAGTATGGCTAGGGGCCTCCATAAACAAGAAGTCTTTTAGTGTTCCTAAAACTTACACTGAGTGTAAATAATGCAGCAAATAATACAGCAGAGTGCAAAACTGCATCTGTCTTCCCTGCCTATTTGGTGAAAATCAGACCTCCATCCAAAGTCAGATGTTTTTTATTGTTTTTTAATTTTCTTTGAAAGATGCATTGTGTTCCAAAACCTGCAAAGTGACAGCTTCTTAAAATATCTTTGGATATTTTACTGCTTCATGGCAAAAAACTGTGTGGTTTTTTCCCAGCTTATGTTGTACTGGGCAGCTGCATAAGAAAGTCAGAGGAACTATCCCTAAGCAGAAATTATGCACATTTGGTACTCAATAGCAAGCGATTCTATCCTCTTTATGTGCTATATGCAATTCTGGCTTATTCTACCTGCAAGACTTGTGCAGGTAGCTAGGCTTCAAAATTTCGTGGAAATTGCATGGTGTTCTGTTTTATTTCATAAGAAGAACAAGCAGGAGAAATATTAGAGAATTAATGAAAGAAAACTGCTCTGCAGTGTATGATGATTGTGAGTGTGATATAGGGAATGCATACATTTGAAAACTAAAAAGAGAAAATTACTGTTGTCCTACTATTGAAGTTCCTTGTCAAGATGCATTAAATGTGGACTAATGATGTATTTCTGGAAAAATGCTACCTTGGATAAAACAAAACAAAGAACCGAATATCATCTGAATGGAAGAACAGAAAAAATATTGCATAAATTTGATTTTAATCTTATTTCCAATGAAACATTTCGGCTTTCCATTTTTCCAAGATGAAATTAAGTAGAAAAATAGAACAAAGGGTTTATCTACTCTGTGAATAAAATGTGATTTCAACCCCTTATAACATGTTCTCCTTTCTTTCATTCTGTCAACCAAAATGAGTCTTTTCCCTTGTTTTATATGTACAGCTTACTTACTGAACTGAGAATGTAGTTACTTCTTGTGTTATTCCTCTTGCTGAGTTTCAGGCATAGGACTGGAAACAAAGCATGGGGAAGTGAATGGCTTGGGAAAGAAAATAGGAGAGCCTTATCCTCAAATTCAATAGTAGATTGTATTTTGTGTGACTGACCTGGAATAAAACATAATTTAACTCCTATGAGTTTTCAGCTGGATTATGGGTGAGATTTAAATAATGTTACTAAGCTTTAGGATGTAATCGCACGTCTAAAAATAGGATTGGATTAAGATTAATGTAATCTTTGTAGCTTTTGTTATTATTTAGAATGCAAGACATTCATTCTTCAGTATTAGAACAGATAAGATTTTCATATGCATCTCTAGGAAAAAAACATCATTAAAAGAATAATTCAAGCATCTGTTAAACTCTAGCAGACAGCATTTAGAAAGTGAATACATGCATCCCAACAGCTCCATAATGCAAAGGACAAATCTTTTTCATTAAAATCGGTCTATCAGGAAAGCTTTTTAACTCAATTGTTATGCGTGTTTACTTGAAACCTATGTGTATTTCTACTGACTGTTCATGTTCAGCTCACTGCACAACCTATGGACCACATCATATGTTTTGTTTACGCTGATCGGCAGCATCCCTGTTGCACAAGCTTGCTTTGTGGCTGTTCCAAAAAAGGGAATTATAATAGTTTATCCTTGACTATGGCAGTAGCATAACATGATTGAAAACCTGAATGTATCAGTTATTCTTTGAATGATTTGTATGTGACAAGGAAGTTGTGTTTTTTTCCCTGTGGCGTTATACCTGTGGATTTCTTAAGCCCCAGACAGAGCTTTGAACCTTTTTCATCTTGTTACTGACATTCACTGAAGAAAAACATCAGTTACTGACATCAATTACAATTACGTAGTTTACAGTTGTACAAAGGGCATTATTTTTACAGTTACAAAATTTTATTTGACTGCCTGATTTATGTGAATGTATATGTAGAATCGGTGCTGTGTCTGTTGCGTAGCCTTACAGTTTTGAAAACCAAACTTTTGCTTCCCTAATGTGTTAGAAGTACATGTTTGGAGTCTTAGCAGTAAATCATGTCTGTTTCAAATCTGCTACCAAAATTATAGTGGTATATGAGTCTTATTCTTATTTCACAGATTTGTTTCCATCCTTAAAATAAAGTTTGATCTTTCTGGCTCAACTTTAGCAGAGCGGTGTGATTTCAAACAAGCTTTTAAGCAGTCTGTATGGGAAATCACACAACTAAGGACGATATTAATTTATCAGAACCCTCCAAGCCATGCTTTGGGGAAATCAAGGAGGGAACTGTCTTAGCACAGCTCTTAATAAAATAAAGATGGTGTGCTCAAATCAAGCACACTAGCCTTGTAGCACTAATAGTAAAGACGTGTTCAACTGTCTCAGTCACAAACTGCTTGTGGGCATGTGAAGTATGAAGCAACAGGCACACAGATACAAGTATTAGAGCATCCATCTGTACTCATACATCTGTACTGACTTATACATCTGTAACTGACTGAATTTGCCATTGCTGTCTTTCAGAAATACCGACAGTATATGTCTGGACTTCTTACTCCTCCTTATGGTGTTATGGAAACTGGCTCCAACAATGACAGTAAGTATGAGAAAATACAAATCAAATGTTATGGAAATTAGAGGGAAGAAGAAAAAGGTCGATGGACATCTTCTGGTTTGTGATGTGAGAATTTAAATGTTAAATTCAAGTCAGATATTCAACAGATATTTCTGTTCTGCATAGGAGGAAATAATTTGGAACTTTCTTGATTGCTTTCTTAACTGTATACCACTGCATACAGAACTGTACACAAATCTGTACACTGATCGTATTATGTCACATAGCATTTAAATAGTTGTAGATGCTACATAAATTCTGTGGAATGCAACTATGAGTCCTGCTAGTAAAATACATTTTACAGACTGGATGACTTACTATTATTATTCTCTAGTTATGGTATGCTATGCAACTTATTTGATAACATGAGTTAGTATTTGGAAAGAGAGCCTGCAGCAGGCATGCTGCTCTCTGACCCTAGTTACACAGGTAAATAAGGTTCAGTGTGGTTTTGCCTCATGAGAATCTGTCAGACTGTGGAATAACAGTTTAAACATGAGTCCAAGGGCAGTCTTTGGAATGTACCACTTCTGTTAATTCAAAGTATTTGCACTGAATTGCCAGAGGATTACTTAGATGCCTACTTGGATGCTATTTAATGGCCTACTCTTGCATCAGTAAATTTTGGGCCATATGTTTTGTGATCAGTATATTGTACATAACACAGTGTAGCATAACTGTCCTAGGTAGTACAAGCACAGTGCCGCATCTGACTTCCAGATAATAAAACACAGATAACATCAAATGAAAAAATATAACTAATTCCTGTATATGTACTTCAAATAGTAAGTTGTGAGCAACTACAATTTCTAGAAACCTTAAACTAAGGAGCTAACTTTGTCTTTTGTTCTAATGGAAGAATTTTGCCAGAATAAATGTTCTTGTTTTTTTTTTTTTTTTTTTTTTTTTTTTTTTTTTTAAAAAAAAAAAATATTAATTTTTTTTTTTTAATTTTTTTATTTTTTTAAATTTAAAAATCATATATGAATATTTATGTTATCAAAGTTTTAAAGATGTCAAATTCCTTAGTAATAAATATCTCTTTTGTGACATAAAGAATATGCAGTATTTATTTACTGTATTCTTTTTTCAGGAATGCCAGATAAGGACAGTATGTCAAGCGGTGCTCTTTGCCAAGTTTCTAAAAATTATAGTAAGGTAAACAGCTTATTTTTGCCTTTGGATTTTGATGGGAAACTTTCGGTAATGGCATTGAATTGAGGGGAAAAAAAAAAAAGGTAAAAATGCAAAGCATGTGGCTGATGCATGTGATAGCAACTTATAAAGATGCTTTAGATGTATTATAAAGCTGGAGAAAGCAAAGGGAACATTTGTGAGAGTTTGTGTCACATTCTGATTATCATCTCCCTGTAAAGAAGGTAGGTGGTGAAGGCAAGGAAGAAAGGCATCTTGGTGATAGGACCTGAACATAGCCAACTGATCATAAAATTCAGAGTTCTGTTTTAAGGCTATACTGAGTCTAACTGATGCGTGGGCATAGTTCAAGCGCTTTGCACAGGGTGAATCTTCTACTGTGTTCGGAGTGCAGCTGTATTTCCCAGTTCCCCTTTATAAAGAGTTCTGTGCCTTTGGTCTCACCAGATCAGGTCTCCCATGAAAGAACTTGTGATTATTACTATGCTGGCATTCTGCAATTATAGTGTGGGAAGAATACTATAGTATTGGACATTGGTGTGAAGATTCTAAACTTTTAGGGTTTATTTTATAGAGAGAGTAGGAAGGTTATAGTAACAAATAATTCCTTGGATGCCTCCTTTCTGGAGAAAGGAGTTTAATTGGATGCATTTATGTGATGTCTATAAAAGGTAAAAGGATTTTTTTGTTATATAAAATGCATCTCTTAACAGCAGATAAAGACAATATTTTAGCATGTTTCCCTTATGTGGAAATAACTACTTCCACCTTGCTTTCTGTCTGTCCTGCTTCATTGAGGGTACTTTCTTAATTGTCACATTTAGCCTTTAATAAATGTATAAATGAAATAGTATGCAGTTCCTTTTGCTTGTCTTATTCACTAATGTTGTACCACTTCCTGACACAATCTTACCCTTTATGATAATAAGTATTCTTCCATGCTTTAAGTAATAATTCATAGATACTTTTGTATCTCTTACTCTGTAAGCATCTTAAAAAGATTTGAAATGTCAGTGTTGTAAAGGAGCGCTTGCAAAGCTGTACATGAGAGTTAAGACCCCTCAACAAAAGTGTCAAGTGTAGTATCTAAACTGAAAGATGCATTATTTTCTGAAGGAGGTAGAGCTAACAAGTTAAATGCATCCTGGTCCGTACTGGTGGTATTCCCCCAGTGATGGGCAGTAATACTTGGCTAAGAAGCATATGCACTTTCAGGTTCCGAGTATTTTAGAAACCAAGCAAAGTCTTGTGATTATCACTGCTGCTGATAGCTGTGCTTTTCTAGCAGAAGTGGACTCTTTGCGTACAAAGTAATGTTCAGTTGTGTTGGAGACAGAACTTGACTGGGAAACCTTAAAATTATTCAATCACTTTTACAGGAATTAGGTCCTTAGCAAACTTAGCTTCTCTTCCAAGACACGTAAAACAGCCATCCTTTTCCCTCCCACGCTCTGTAGACATTTCAGTGGAGAGAAACTGAGAGAGTAAATATGTGACAGATGCTTGTCACCTTGTTTTGTCCTGGAGGAGCTCAGACAGTCCCATGACAAATGTAGCAGTACCTACACAGCACAGAAATAGTTCATGAATTCTAGTTCAGTGTTTTTGCCATATGTCCATAGTTCTAATTCTGTTAAATGAAAGGTACATGTAACAGAAGTAAATACTTAAGTATTTTATTTACTGCATGCGAGCTTCTTTCCTGCGTTTTAAAATAGTACAACTGTTACAACATTACACATCTAGATCATTGTGTCCTGCTGTCAGTTTTGAATGATCAGAGAAAAACTATGATTGCAGGGCCAAATTCCCAGAAGTGTTGCCAGCTATTTGAAATACAAAGCAACAAGCAACCGGAACACAGTCTGTGTTCATATGTTTTATATATTTTGTACGTTCCACTGTCATATGCGGCTGCAGAAATTGCTAATGCATCAGGGACAGGCATTCAGTCACGGAAATGGTAGTGTTTGCAGAATATCTTTGAATTACTTTATCTTATTATTGCTGGAATGATGCTTGTAGGACTGGCAGCCAAGGGTGAGGCCTGCAATCTGCTCCATAATGGCCTGACAGACTGAGCAAGGGACTTTCTGAAATTCAGAGAAAGTTTCTCAAAGTCTTTCATGTTGCAAGAAGACATTACATGCTTAGAAGGAGATAACATCATTTCTTCAGTAATCTTAATGATACATTTATATCTGTTTCTCTGGTTTAGTTTTGCAGGGAAATTAATAACTATAAATAATTCTAATAAAATCAAATATATTCCACTCTTGATGTAGAAAAATGCATGTTTTTCTGTTACAGCTTGTGCTGAGCCATTTTTAAGGACTATAGTATTTTATTTTCCATGTTTGCTAATTATTTGGGTTTCATCTTCATAGCTTATTTTTTTTCTCTTATCACATCTCTTATTTTTTGATGAGTAACACAAGATTTTTCTTTTAATGTATGCCTTGAAATTTTCTCACCATATGGGGATGTTTGCTTTTCCTAGCTCATTAAAATCTATTAAAAAGAATTCTGTTTGGAGAAGGCAGCAAAGAGATTTTCTAACACCAAACAAGAATTAATTTGCATTTAGGATTACATTATTGAGCATCACTTAATACAATGTAACAGTTAAATTGAGCATAAAATACGTGGAATATGTTACACTCTCCAGTTACATCTTGAGAAATGGAAACAGAATCAAATTTAAGCCATATTAAATAAGGAAAAATCACACATCATCTGTCTTTCTAACTAGTCAGTCTGATATCAGTGCAATGGTCTTACTAGCTCCAGTTTTTGAACCTTCTGATGGAATAGATTGGGATGTAACTGGATCTGCTAGGTGATTATAACCATAAAGAAAAAAATGACAAAATCAATAATAATTTCAAATACATTTTTGGAAAATATACAGAAGAGTACTTAAAAGACAGGGGAGGTCAGGCTCCAGTGAGCAGACAGAATAGGTAGTGGTTCTTTCTCCATATATTACCAGCAGAGCTGGCAGCAGGGTTGCGTGGTGGTTCCACTACAAGATCTTGTTTTTACAATTTGGCCAGTTTCTCACTGCTTAGACTGAATTTTTCATGCTGAGAGTTTGCTCTGGCTGATTTTTAAGTGGAAATATATCAAACCTCTCTGACATTGAGGTTGGGGGGGAAATGCACACTGCAGGTTAAATAGCTTTTCCCAATGATACTCGGACAAACCTGTCCTGTCGACTAGGAGCTTGACATTTAGGGCTTGTTCTGACAGGAACGAGTGCTATTGGTGGCTCTACAAAATAAGCCATCATATTATGCCTTGAAAAACATCATTTGAAACAGACTAATTAGGGGCACGTAAAAGTTTTTCCATGCAGGCTGTGTGCCTTGCATGTAGAATTCCCAAACTATGTCTTTGGTCCTGCACTGCTTGGGCATTACTGTGTCCATGGTGAACAGTATGTTTTTTGTTGCAGTGGCTGGTTCTAGTTGTTAGAGTAACATTTTGAGTTCCAGCCAGAGACTGTAAACAAGAATGATTCTTGTCTCCCCTGTACGTTTACACCCTCTAGCTGGGAAAGGAGTAGAGAAATAGCCCATTGTTCTCTGGAGACATGAGATATATGATGGTTTTAAAGTAGAAAACAGCATGTCACAGAAAAGAGCTGTACAGACACAGGAATGAATGTGGATGAGAGGACAGTCCAACTGAGAGCATGAATCTTCACTCTACTGTGGTGCTTGGTGCTGCATGTGTTTTTCTGCTGTCAGAAAATGCCTAAAACTCCTTTGTATATTCAACCCAAGAGATGATGGGAACAATCCACAAGAAGGATAGAACTCTCTGATTAATGATAATTATTCCATTTATTCAAGTAGCTGATAGTAAAAAAAAAAAAAAAACAAAAAAAAACAAAAAAACTGTTCTAACCATGTTGATATTTCTAGTTGAAGTTCTGTGTTCTTTTCTGTAATGTGCAGTTCTTTTCTCCATAGAGCAGTTTGCTAAAAGAGCCCCCACATTCTCAAGAAATGACACCAAAAACAAACAAAAAGCCCAACAACAAAAATAGTCTGCATGAAAGGGAGGCTGAAAACTCAAGTGCTTGAAAGCAAAGCTTCAAGAGTGAAGGATGACTGAGCAGTGTTAATGAAGTCCTCTTATCCGTGTTTGTTATGGTGCAGACTTAATTTCTTCATGTTTATTATGGTACAGACTTTGATTACCTACTCATATACATTTTTCCTGTGGCACATTCAATTAAAACAACACCTCACCTCAAAAAATCATGCCAGTTTTCTTTTTTTCTGCAACTTAATCTCTATGGCTGCTTTGAATAAATAAATAACCTGCAGAAATCTGTATCCTTTGTGTTAAAGCCTACATCCTTAAAGAAGGAAAGTGCTTCTGCATATCCTGAAGAAGCCATACTAAACACAGAAGATGTAAGGAGATTAATTGTATGATTTAGCACAACTTAGTCTTGATCCCAGGTGAAGATATACATATATCTTTTTTTTTTTTTTTTTTCTTTCTGAATTTTCTTATGTTTTGTTGCCTTTATCTTCCCTGTGTTGTCTTTAGTTTCTGTTGTGATAAAGAATTGCAGGAGCTCCCTCTAGTGCATGAAGTAATATTCAGAAAACACACAAAACAAGTCTGTTAAATTTACAGGCTGGAAAGTCTCTTTTGTGTTTTTGATGTAATTGCTTGAAATCCTTTAGAGTGGAAGCTTATTGAAAGTGACTTATTTGAAGATATTTTTGTAGAACAAACCTTCTTTCTGTAGGATGTGCAGGAACTCATCTGAAAGTTACCTTTTTACCCAACTTCCTCCCTGATTAATTTTGACATCAAAAAATGTAGATCGGTTTTCCTTACTGAACTTTCAGTAAGGCTTGGATGCCATACTGATTGGTATGTATTCAAACAATTGGAATTATTGTGAAAATATAATTCACTATTTTATCAACTTCAACTGCATTTTAAGAAAGCACACTTAAGAGATCTTTCAGCTGACAGAGAAGGACATAATCTAAGTGTTAATTCCCAAAATACTGACATTTTCAACATTACCAGGCAAATGAATATTTGCTTATTTCAATTTTCGAACACTTAACTGTATCTCTGGGCATTTTGAAGTATATTGTTTGTGAAGATGACAACACAGTTCACTAGCTGCAGCCTTGAAGAGTCCATGCAAGATACAAGTAGTAACCATGTTCACCCACCACATTAGCTACTCTAGCAAAAACCATAGTAATTCCACTTCTGATTTCCCTGTAGTTCAATTTTCTTTTCCCAGATGACTGAGAAGAAAGCTTATCTTTTAACATATTCAGTAGACTATCAGATGTGAAGTTCGATAGACAATTAGCATAATACTAAAGGAAATTTTTCACATGCCCATGAAATTCAGAGCCTACAAGGCTTAATTAAAGAAAGAGAAAGCAGTAAAGCTAGTGGTGAATTTATAGATGGAATGACAAGATACTCATTTGGAAGTGGTAACCTCTCTAACATTTACATAAAACTTGTTGTAGAGGAGTTGTTTTCTGTGTGAATGTTTTATGTCACTGTCCAGTAGGAAGCATACACTAATTCTTAACCTTGCCTGGGTTCTATGCCAGAGTCTGTTGTCCAATAAAATGTTAACACAGGATTTAAAAAAAAAAAATCCTTTCGTTTTCTGTTTTAAAGTGGTTGCATAAAAGCACTCTGTGCAACTATTTCTAAATAATGTCTTCATGCAGTCCTAACTACTGGTTACTTTTATGCGGAGGTAAAATATGCTTAGATGTCTGTTCTTAATTTTGCATTGAGGTGCTTAGAGTTCATTTGTCAACACAGCCTGTAACTATTTGGCTAGTGCAGAGACTGTGCATATAGTTCCTGGGCATGAGTCACATGGTGACAGTATATGGCAGGAGATATAACAATGACAGAAGTGTGATGTGAGTAGGAGTCTGTGACAAATACGTTTTTCATATGTTAGTGACGAACTTCATCATGAAAAATGTGAAGGTCTATATGTCATCAGAGCTCTTTAATGTAAGCAGAATTGTTAATAGGGCTGCAGGTTTACAAAAGTAAGTTTTACGTAAGATAAATTTTTGCAGAACCATCGGGAAAGTTTCTGGGGCATGGCTGTCTGTAGCTCTAGCCATGTGGAGATTATGTACAGCTGTAGGCCTTCCTTCCTGACACCAGTGTGAATAGCAATGCCTCAAAGAAATGCTTGTGCCGCTTCATCATCTTTTATCCAATGAAGCTGTCTGATGATCTGTAAAATATCTGTGATCCGTAATTTCATTGTGTCTCCTGAATTCTGGAGGCCATAACAGCAGTTTCTATTGGAACCTATTTATTCTAATCATATAACAAAACTTCAGTCTGACCAAGAGAGAGCTAGCCAGACTCGTCTCAAAATGGAATTTGTAGTTGTGATCAGCGATTCTCCTTTGATCTTTTATAATACCAGAAGGAATAATATTGTAGGGGGAAATATAACCAAAAAAAGAGTCCTTGGTTCAAATTGCTGCTTATCTATCGGTGTACTTGTCAAAATAATTTTACTTCATAACATTCTTGATCCAGTTCAGGGATCCCTGTTCCTTGAAGCCTTCCATGAATTTGAAAGAAAAAAAACATGATCCCTCCTTATGAAATGAGGACTTTTCATTGTTGAGACTCAGGACAGAATGAGGGATAAATAAAGTATTCTACAGCATAGTGAGATTGCTGAGAGAGACAAGACTTCTCTTGGTACCTTTTGAACCTTTTACAGCAAACGGTGGAATTTTGCAACTTAAAGGTCCTGAAGAAATAGTTTTATCTTGAATTTTGATCTCTTTTTCTAAGAATAATAACAACACTGGACTGGGATGAAATATATCTAGGTGTTTTTATGTTTTAAAATATAAGCAAATGGCCACATTTATCTTGGGAGATGATAATGGGAAAAATCATGAATAATACCTGGTAATACAGCACAGTTGTGTTGTGAGCAATGAAAAGAGTGTATCTCTTTTCTATCCCAATTGCAAAATATCTCTGGAACAACCATTGCTCATTTCTGAGGAATAGAAAACTAAACTTGAAAGAACGTGTCTATATCCGTATGTAAGTGTTGCATGACTTTTTTTGAGGCATTGTGAAGCTACCAGAAAGACCAGATCGGAATAGTGTGGGTTTTATCATGAGGAAGAAATGAAAATATGAAGAACTGAGGGGTGGGGAGGAGAGAGAGACCTTCCATCTCCAAGGTAACAAGTCGCATTCTAAACTAAATGTTAGAAGTAAGCAATGTGAGTTTTAAGTTCCTTGACTTCTATATTTGAGAGTTGCGTAACATGTAAGATGTACTCTGCATTTGTCTCAGCCAAGAGTCTCTTCAAGCAAATGTTATTTTTGTGCTCTCACTCCTCTTATTGTTTGTTTTCCATGTCAGTCTTTGTAGCAATTTGTTCGCATCCTAATCCTATGTAATTCTGATTTGTACTGCCTGCTATGATGCAAAGAAGTACTGCTCCAAGCAGCTTGCAGCCACAGAAAAGATGGACTGACTGTCAGGCAGAAAGGTGCTGGTTGCTTCAGAACCTTGTAAGGCACACAACTTACATGTGAACTTACATTTTAACTGATTTTTTTTTTCTGATTTTTTTTTTTTCCTTCTGTGATCATCCTGGAACACACTGGGAGTGGGAGGACAAAGTTCGGAAATCAACAGACAAATGAAAAACTGAGTGATACATATTTATTTATTTTGCTATTCAAAAGGAATCTGCCTTACAGTTTCATTTGTTAGACTAGGAATGCTGAGTGAGAGTAGTAAGCAAGTACTTGACTGCTCCCAGTGTAACCTTTCCAGAACTAGATTTCAGAGGTGATTGGGGCGATCTAGGGAAAGCAATTTGGATACTGAAATGTTTCCTCTTTGTGGGAATAAAGTGCATTTTCCCACTGTTGCCTAATTGAATGAGTATTGTTGTCATAGTTTAGACAAACACAATGAACAAAAGGAAAATAAGAAATTCCAAGAAGATGCTAGAAATTGTAGAACATTCATTATAGTGAAGCAGCTGTGGAAAGTTATTTGGATATGAAAATCAATCTTGCTTTCAGTTATGTAAAGCAACATAGCATATAGCTTTACCTGCCAGTGCTGGCAAGGGCAGTCTGACAGTATGTGCTGTGGAGTCACATTTAATGACTCTTGTTCTATGGCTGTGTCTTTTGTGTGATTCTGTCCCAACCCGTAAAAACATGCACATATGCTCCATTTATCTCTTGCAGTTGAAAGGCAGAAAGAGTGGGTAATTACAGTGAAAAAAAAAAGGTCCTTTTCAAGGTTCATGTCTTCAGGCAAGTCAAGCGTATACAAGTAGCATTTGGCACTTATATTTGAAACAGCAAAGTGAATTTTTTGAATCTTATAATTATTTTTTCAAGTTTGGCAGACGAATTAGGTCAAGGATCTTAAAATCAGATTCCATTTAGTTACTCATTTCATCTCTGAGAGCACTTTGACTTCTTGTCCTACAGTGCATGCAGGAAATTGGAATTCCACAAAGTTGAATATAGTTCTGAAGTAATCAATGTGTCTGACTTAGCAACATCTTTTCTTTAGCTATGTACAGATGACAAAAATTTGAGAGGTTAATAAATAGTGTGGAAAAGCAAGCTGTCCAGCGACTTTTGTTTTTTCTTAGTGTTGCCTAGATGTAAGCCAGGAACCTCGTGTACTGACAACACCACCAAAACTATGGAGCTCAATTACAGCCATTTGGAATGAGAAAAGCTGAGGCAAAAATGTCAGATAGCTACAAAAGAGATGAAAATGTAATTGGACTGGTATTTCCCGTGATGTTAGGGGCAAATGCAGTTTGGGTATTTAAAGATTCATGATTTTTCATTATTTATTCTTTTTGTAAATTTCCTTCTGGAAGAAAACTTGGCAGAAGAGTGTGAATGTTTGATCTCTGCATGCTTTATCATCAGTGATGCAGCTGTCTTAAAATTAAAGATTGCAGTTAGTGAGGAAATACAAATACATATTGCTGAGTTGGCTAACAGAGAAATGAAAAGAATACATAATTTGGGTTTTGAAGTAAAAATGAGGAGGGGGAAAAAAGCATACTTCCATTACGAGTTATTACATTGCTGCTAATTAGTGTTATCCAGTCACGTTTCTTTTCATCTTAGGAAATAAGCACATATAAACAATTTGTATAATAACCTTAAATATAAACTGGACGGAGGAGGAGCCAGTAATTTAATGGTGGTGCGTTATGATTAAGTCTTTGTAAACTTCTCAGTACCGCTTTGTTCACTCTCACTGTGTAAGGTCACTAACTTCAAATACCTGAATCTGGGGGGTCTTAAAGGAGCATCTCTCATGCCACATTCTTCCCTTGTAGCATTTTGCACAGTGGTGCAGCTGGTTATTTCTCACCTGAACCATAAACTAATTCAGTCCACCTGAGAGCCCCACAGGTGTCAGCAGTGTCCTCAGGCAAAGAAGCAGATAAGGGTGACTGGGCAGTAAGCCATGGTGGGAGCAGACCTTATGGAAAGAGAGCAGAACTGTCAGAAGAACATTAACCTTTTTTTTTCTGAGCTTAATTTTCTGCTCTTCTACCTGAGATTTAACTTCCTGACCAGGGGTGGAACACAGCAGTCTTGCTTCAGGCTGCTGTGAACTCTCTGGGGTGTTAAATATCTAACCTCTGGACAAAGCATTGCTGGGCTTGTCAGCTGTGGGCTGTGAGAATCTCTGCAGCCATCTTCAGCTGCTGGGTGGGCAGAGGAGTAGCAGACTAGGCAAGTTTTTATCAGGCCTTCTTGCAGTGCTATTGCAGCTCACTGCAAAGTCACCCACAAATCTGTATGATTTCAATCTCAAGCGCCTAAACACAGATTCGTATGATGTATTCCTGTTACAGCTGTAATACTCATGCAGAAATAGGCAAACAGTTGTTCCTCTCTCTCTCTTCCCCTCCCTCTTCTTGGGTTGTCTTAATTGTATTCAGAGACAGCCTAAATTAGGGACTGTGGTCTGCTAACTGCTGCATTCTGGCACCTGTTCCAAATGAGTCTGGGAAACGGGCCCAGGAAAAGCCTTTTGTCGCTAGCTGCGCAAGGTTCCTCATCTAGTCTGGCAAAACTCTAGGGGTCCACAAGATAAAGCGGTCTCACCCTTCCTTCTTTATTTTTCCTTTGTCTTCTTTTTTCCTCCCTTTTTCTGCCTCCTTCGCTTTGTCGGGCCCCCCTCCCCACCATTTCAGTTTGCACTCACCAAATGATAGTGCGCTTCTGCAGATTACAGGGGAATGTTGCAAAAAACATCTTGACAAACCTGTAAAAGTAAGTTTTGTTAAATTTCTTCTACTGTAAATGTGTATCTGCTGCTCCACAGTGGTTCTGGGCCTCTCTGTGTAGCAGTGGCTCTCCCATCTTCCTGGGATAGTAGTCCAAGCTGGGAAGTGAGGAGGGAGAAGGAAACCAGGAGACTGCCTGAATGCTACTCCATCTGTTCGATTTCTTCAGTGTTACAGTCAGTGTTCTTGATAGACTGCCTTTTGCTTGGCTTTTCTGCTGTGAAGTTTGGGGTGGAGAGTACGGACTGCTGCCTGGGAAGTGCTGCGTGACCTTGTGGCACTACAGATACGTGGCAATCTGCAACAGTGTTTATTGGCCTTTACTGTTCCAGAGGTTCTTCCGGGGAGGGTGTACTACCCTTTCTCCAAGGTAGTCTCTTAGACTTACTGTAATGGAAAAGCTGCATATTTATACATTTTTTCAGAAACGTTTGGTATTTTAGACAAACAAGTCAGCTGTGAGTATTCTGTGTGATCAGTGTCTCCAGGCTGGTTTGGATTACAGTAATTAAACTTCTCTGCAGCAGTGAGCATTAACTGTTCATCTTCATGCTGTGATTTACTTAACCTAATGCAGAAGTAGCTATCTTTTATACAGCCTACAGCGGTCCTCTCTAAGGGGACAGTTAAGCCAAAGAAGATTTGGAGTTTATGATTAAAAAGGAGGTGAGCAGTTGAGAGATGGTAGGGGCAGAATTTCAGTTGAAGGAAGCAATGTTTTTAGTACTGATGTGAAAATTAACAGCAACATTAAGGATAAAAAGAAGAAAGGAGATAAATTACGAAATACGTACAACAGGTCCCTTTCCATTTCATGAAGACAGGGTTGGTTCTGTGATGTCCCTATAAGCTAGACATCATAGAATTTACAGAACTTGAGATACATACTGAGGGAGGTAAAAAAAGGTCATTTCTTTCAGAAACATACTGTAGGGAATTGGTATGTAAAGAGGTGTGGCTAGCTAGGGAAAATGTCAGGTAGAGTAATTCTACCTCTCTGTATCAGTCCTGAATTAATTATTTTAATTATTCCAGTGTTCTGTGAGCATTTCTGGAACTTCCTCCCCCACCCCCCCCATGCCCCCACGTTGCAGTAGAGGTCCATTTAGTAGCAGAAGATGCTCACATTATGCATATAAGTGTCTGAGCCCAACTGGTTATTGGGGAAGGTGACCTGAAACTCGAAACAATAAAAACGAATGTGAATGTGTTGATTTAAATGGCAGCAAACTGGGCAGTTGCAAGCTCTGTAGGAAGGTGGGAGGGGGTAAGGAGCAAATCTATAAAAATGAAATCTTTATTATTCAATACTAATTATGTTTTGTTCAGATAAGTAGGATTTGCTAGTATTGTTCTTTTACTATTTTCCTTAGGAATGCCGACTACTCACACAGATGTGTATTAGCTCATTTGTATTTTATTTACTGATTATTCTAATTGTATTATGGAATAAATATGAAAAACAGGGGATGTTAATCCATATTTTTTTCAGATCTAATAATTTGATTCCAAGTACCCTTGTGTGATTTCAATCAATACAGTTACTTCCAATGAAGTATCAGAACAACACTGAATTAACTGATTGTATGTACGTCAGTTATGAGATTCATTTTATGCTGGTTAAATCTGTGGGATTACAGTTAGGTTTTATTGTGAAAGAGAAGTTCCTACCCTTTATAGCCGTTATTTTCTCCCTGAATTTATAATGTTGGACTTCTCCCTTTGCTGAATAATCGGATCCTGATGTCTCTTGATGTTGGAAGGGGGATTTGATGTTCCTGAGTTTTCCTCAGAAGATGCATATTGCCTCCTGTGATGTGGTTCTGAGCTGTGAGGGCTGTTGTGTCCCAGGCAGGAACAGAAGCTGTCTGATGTCAAAACCAGTAGGAAAAAGGGTGTTTGCATAAGGAAATAAAATCTGGTATTCAGATGAAAGCACCCAATAAACTGCACAGTATTTGATATAGATGGGGCAGGACAGTTAACAGGTTCAGCATATCAGCACCGTAGACTTTGACAAGGCTTTTGAAGTCAGGGAGAAAGAGGAGTTTTGAAGAAGATAAGAAGATTGTTTTGTGGATATTTGCCAAGAGCAGAATGCTTGTCTTTTTCACTGATGCACAAATAGGTAAATTAAATAGAAGTGCTTGAATGGGTTTTATGTTTATGACAGAAGACTGTAAGCTGTTGAAGTAATACTGGGCTGAAAGAAAAATGTTTGTGCTTTTTAAAAATGTGTTCTGGTCTAGCATTTATTGTGGGATTTCTTCTGTTTACTTTCATATGCTACAGAAACAGCCATTTACCTGTATTAGAAAGTATATTCTATGTAGATGGAAGAGATCTATGTAGATCATTAAAAATCATGTGATTTCCTTCTGTGAAGTAGCATAATGGATGATGTGGCATTGGATATTGCTAGATTATTCCTTCTCAGTTCATTTTTATAAATAATTCATTTCTGAAAAGGATGACAGGAAGGAGGAGGAGTAGATAGAGCAGTTGGAATCTGATACAGCTGTGCTTCCTTCCTTCAGTGTTTCTTCATTTCGTGTATGTTCACACAGTACACTGTCCTGAACTGAGAAGACAAAGGAACCTGGAATCACCAGAAGAGACACAAAGCAGGTTTAAATTAACACGCCTTCTCTGCTTGCCAGAGATGTTATCCTGATGCTGCCCTCCCTGAGGAATTCAGGATATAATCTTCAATGAGCCCCATGTCACTTTGATGACTTCCTTTTTTTGTTAAAAACATTATAAAATACTTAGGGTGAAATTGTAGTGACTTGACTTCCAGGATTTTGCTTGCAACATTCAGTTGCTCGTTCTCATTACTTGTCAGTGATGTGAATAGATACTGTCATCCCCATTTTACAGATGGAGAAGTTGAAACACTTTGAGGCAGAACAACTATCTGAGGTCATGTGATAAACTGGTATCACTCAGATGACAGTAGGACTCTTGGCTCATTTGGGTGTTGTTTTCACTACACTGAAGAGTTTTAACAGGGTCACAATTTCACCCTTAATTCACACTCTATCCAGTTTTTGCACCTAAGACTTCATCAAGTATTTCTCAGAGGGCAGTTCTGGTGATGGGTTTGCTCAAGGCACAGGTGAATCCATATAGCCATATTTGTCTACAGGCATGGCTCCTGAGAGCTTTGGAGCTTGTATGTGCAGAAGTTACAAAGGAATCTGGAAACAAATCCTCCTGAGCTTGTCAGTCTTTAGCTTCAATTTGGTTTGCTTTTGAATTGCTTATCTGAAGAATGTATTAGTGGCAAGTCTTAACATTGCTGTCTAATATTATTTTAATTTTTCATCTTCATTATAGTTTGCTTTTCAAGATGTATTTCAAGTAAACAGACTGTTAAAGCCATAGATAATAAGAAATCAGTAGTTCTCAGGTGATTAAAAAAAAAAAACATTGATTCTTTTGTAGATTAATAAAATGCAGCAGCAGAGCAGCCTGTAACAATATTGGATTGAGATTCCTTATGACAACTGCAGCCACACCTCTACCAGAATATCAGAAATACTCACAGTGGTGTTAACATTTTCTGACATTTTATTCAATGCATGCAGTGTAGTTGTAACAGCTGTTTCATTGTAGTAGGGAAGTAGAAAAATGACAGGAAAATAAGAGATCATTAGGTGTGTTCTGGCTTTTTTTTGTGCACTGGTCATAGTCTGTTTCAATATTCTTTTTCTCTTTGACATTCACAGTGAGGTATCATTTTTGGTAATGGCTGAATCATTTTGTGCTAAGAGGGATAGGCATTTACAATTTGTCAAAGAAACGTTGTAGAAGTGCTAAATAATGCAATTTCAGTTTAACTTTCTAAAGTAAATTTACTACACTAATAGTGTTTGAGATTGTAAAGGGACACATTTTCCTGTTTATGCTATTAATGCATTTAGATTGCTAAAGAAAAGCAATTTTGGAATGGGCTTTAAAATACAGCTTAATTTTTACATTGCGTTACATTTAGACAATGTAGATTTTAAAAGTTAATATTACTCTGAATATTTTGAGAGTAGACCATTTACTGATAGTATGCAAAGCATTTTACTAAGAAATTACTAGCATTCCTTTCCCCAAAGAGGAAAAAGTGAGACACAGTGCAATGATGTGACTTGCTCAAGGTCATGCAGTCAATTAATTCTAAAAATGAATAAAACTGGGCTGTCTTAACTAGTATTCTTGACAATTTATACTAGTCTGTTTAGTTTAGTTAGCTTGTACTTAGTTAAACCTCTGGGTGATTAGATTACAGTTGCTGTTGTTTTTTGAAGCTCATATGATGTGAAACAAGCTTCTGTGGAGGTTCCATGGTTTTATAGACATCTTTGTGTCTCTGTTTTCCTCCACCTATACTTTGTTTGGCTTTCCACTTCTGCTGCTTATAGATGTTGTTTCTTAAGAAAGTATGATCATCTTTTGTGAGCATGGGTAACTTGATGATGCTTCAATAATACTGATCTGGAGTGTTTAGAAACTAGCTACAGGTCAATTGAATTCTCACAGTGTTAGCTATACATAAGTGAAGGGAAGAAACAAGTGCCTTTTCTGTGTAATTTGTCCTTTGCTAATCACAAAGCATTGCTGAATCAATGACAGAGATGGCAGGAGGTTGGTCGTTGTCGGGTTTGGATTTTTCCAGTTATGAGACCTGAGGAAGCACTTTGTCCTTTGACTATGGATGCTGTTTTGTGGAGAGTAGGCAGTGGAGAGCGCAGATTGGTTCTCCAGCAGCTACGTGCCTTTGTGGAGAGATACTATAATATCCAGAATGTTTCCAGCGTGGTAATAGTGCCTGTGTTTCTATTTGCACTTCTGTATTCCAGAGCAGGGTGAGGTCTCCCTGGAGCTGTGACTGCAGTCTGGTGAGGCTGGGGCTCAGCGCTGGTGCTGTGTCTCACAGTCCTGCAGGGCTGAGGAGAATCTGTCAGAAATGCCCAGAGCTGGGCGTGTGTGCCTAGGCTTATCACTGATCAGTGTATCAGCAGGTTATATATAGGTCTGCTCCCAAGATCCAGCAAAGGCTAACTGACTCCAAGAATTCCTACAGTGTTAGTTATATATTCTGTAAGGCTGAGATAAAAAATGCTTTTCAAACAACCTTTTTACAACTGGATCTTTCACCAGCTGCTTCTCTGATGTTTTTTAGCAAGCTGCTTTCTCCACATGGATTGTTTTACCAAAAACATATTAGCAGACATGATGCAGTCTGCACAGATGCACTATTTCTGCAGATAAGACAGCTGACTTAGGTTGTTCTTTCCAAGATCACTTTCCATCTGGAAATGTATTCTCATTGCTATGTTACTGTATGCTTAGTCGTACGCCTGATACCTGATTACTCTTTACTCTCTACTGGTGGAAATACTGGTTTGTTTTGAGAAAAGAGCCATATTTGGATTTCTTATCTATACTCTGGGTATGAAATAGCTCACATAGCTAACGTTACAAAACAGGCAACTTTTTGAAAAGAATTCTACGGAACTTGAGAAAGACTGTAAAGAATAAAAGGAGAAAGTGTTGCATAGGAGTGCTGTGGGGACTTCTGTTAGCTTTCAGCTCTATCATACTGACTGTCTGCACTTTCAACACTGCTGTGAGAATGGTTTTCATATGTTTTATTTTTTCATTGGTAAACCACAGGAAGGGCACTGTAAGCATCCTGAAAGGCTAGTAAGCAGATAGTTGAGCACCATTCTAAATTACAGGCACCAGACAACAGTTGGAATCGGTAAGAGCTAAAGATGCTCTACTTCCTGAAGTATGCCTAAACAGAATCAGATGCTGTGGGCCTGACTTGAAACTCATTAAGTCAGTTACTTCCCAATGATTTCAGTGGGTTTGGGTTGGACTCTAAATCAGCAAGAGCATTAACTTCCAGTGGTGTAAAACAAGGAAACGTCTTAGTGATGCTGCTGTTGCTGTTGATGCTGCCACCTTTCAACTTGTGTGTCTTTTGTCCTTTGTTTTCTTTGTGCCAGCCAGCAGTAAAACAGATGTCATTTGCAGTTCTTTTCAATGCCCCAGTTGTAAATAAGGGATCAACGGTCCTGTGCAGGTTTATCTGATCACCCTAGTAACCTCACACACCTTATTTAACTCCAGTAAATACAGAAACTTGTTCTCTGCTTAAGATGATCTATACTGAGGTCATGGGAAAGAAACATGATTCACTGACTTTTATTTTCTTTCTTTTTTGTTCTTTGCAATACACTTTTCCTACCTTAACATTTGAGAGTAAAAAGATCCATGTTGCTTAAAAAGATACTAATTCATATGTAAAGTCTCAGAAGAAACATCTCTTTACAGGTACTTAAAGGGAAAGTATTTGTATGTGAGATGTCCTTTGATTTTTTTTCAGCAGATATGAACAACAAATACAGATGTCATGTTAGGTCTCGATTATTGTTATTCACTGTATTATTTATTTGTTTATGTGTGGTTTGCTCATTGATGTAGGAAGCACAGAAATAAAGGAAACTCATGCCTTACAGATTGCAATCCAAAGCTCATTTCTTCAGAGATTAGATGTGTGCATAATGTTAAACATTGGAATAGTGCTATTTAGATTTGGATGCATGAATATTTGAATCTTCAGAGGACTGCAAGCTAAGATTTTTACTTTCTCTGCTTCAACCCAATTTAAAGAGAGTTTCTATGATTGGCTTCATGAATGGTTTGCTTGAATGTGAATTCATAAACGTACAGAGATTGTTTGTCAGCGTTAAACTGAAAACCATTTTGCTTTCTCTTTCTACTTCCCTCTTCTGACACCTGTAGTCCCCTGTTCTCTACCATCCAGATCCATCTACATCTTCTTTAAAGTGGCAACAGCAGATCATAGTAAACTGTCTGAGGGCACAAATTGGAAAAGGGCATGAATTAGCTAAAGCTTGTCACTACTGTGGCCGAGAGATGGCAGTAATTTGTTAAACTATTATAAAAGGTTTGCAAATTAGAGGTCTTCACCTGATAACTTTTCCTCTGATTCAGAAGTCCTGGAAAATGTGATCAATAGACACATGCAGGTGCTTTACCCACATTATTTCTTCAAGAATCCAAGAATGTGTGAAGAAAGTAATTAAACACACTGTACTCTGCTGTTTTATGGGGAGAGCTCCCTCATTACTTCTTAGTGCTTTCTAATTATCCCTTAATGGAGGATCAAAAATTGTGAAGACTTGTAAAACTTGGACTTCAACCAAATTGTGATAATTATTATATGATTCCTTGCAAAATCCAGTTTTTCTGATGGGAAGTTTTTATAGGAGCATTGTATCTGCTATTAATGAATTGATATTATGCTTCTCTGTGTTTGAAGTATGACTTGCCTTTCTATTCCAAACCCAGTCCAAACCATATGGTTTCATTTATTGTGTTTCATCCTGTGGTTGGTGCAACCAAAGCTCAATGCAGTATCTATGAGAAGCTGCAGCTTGGGCAGGCAAGTGGTTGCTTGGTGGCTGCCTTCCTTTCTTGAGACCAGTGTAGTTGCTTGGAGGTTTTGTTATTGATCATCTCTTTCAGCATCACCTTCTGGCTGAAGTACTTTTAGACACATAAAGGTGTCCTTGAAAACTGCATAGTGCCACAGAATATAAAAGATTTTTAGGAAATCATCTAGTCCATCCATGAGCCACGCGCACAACTGTACCTGTCACTCCTGGCAGGCACCCTGTGTATTGTCTCAAGCCTCCAAAGATGGACGAGCCTTATCTCCCTGCCAGTGTGTGCCAGTATCGCTGTCTGTTCTGTTAGAAAAGCTTCACTGATGTCTAATCTGAATTCTTTCTCACAGCAATTTATACTCTGTTTTCTGATCTCTACGCAATGTACTAGGTCTGTTCTTTTTTCTTTTTAAAGGCCTTTTAAATCTGAAGAGTTTGGTGTTTTTTAAAATTGCACTCTGTGACATGTCTTTTCTGTAGCTAAACTTTGTAGCTTTGTTTTTGTTTGTGTTGTGCTTTCTCATTATTCTTGTTGCTGTTCTGTAAATTCGGTTGGTTTAGTTGGTTTTGAAATTACGTATCCAGACAAGACACAGTGCTTTAGCTTAGGTCTTATCTAGATTGACTAAAGCAGAACTGCATTATATATCTAATCAGCCACTGCATCCTCATACTGTATTTGTCACTCTCAGAGTAGTATGGCACTAGTTAATCAGCTCTGTTTAATATCTGTTATCAACCTTGTTTTTCTTTGAAACTACTGCAAAGACACTTGTTCCCTACTCTCTTTCTATAGCAGGTTATGTCTACTTCAGAGAAGTGGTCAGTACTATCTGTGTTGCATAGTAACATCATGTATTTTCAGGCCAGTATCAAAACTGTAACAAATTTATAAGCTTGTTCTCCAGTGAGTGTGCAGTCCACTCCATCCTGAAGTTCCCTGCAAAATCAATCACTGTACATTCTGCTTCATCCCACGCTAGTAGTATCAGATATATGATATGTTTTTGAGAACACTTTTCAAAACAGACCTTTAGTATGACTGCCTGCTGGGAAGTACTTCACTGGGAATTGCTTTTAAAATGGAGTTTTCCAAATGGCTTTGCACCTATTTTGTAAGAATTTGATCTGCCTTTTGTAGAAGAGAAGATCATATAAGCCGACACCAGAAGTTTTGCTAAATTAATAGAGGTGAAAATCTACTGGTTCTTTCCAACCCATCAACATTGCTGGATGGAAATTAGATCAGTTTGACATGATTTGTTCTTGATTAATGTATATCATGTGTTACTCAGCTCCACGCTCTTTTCCATCTGTTTACGAATGGACTTTTTTTTCTGGGAAGACAAGTTAGGCTGACATGTCTATACGCTTCAGTTCCCCTAGTTTTGCATCTTCTACTGCTTAGTCTGCAAGAACTCTCCGAGATGAGTGCTGATAGTTCTGAGACGGCTGCAGCTGTCTTTGGTTCATCAAACTTTTCAGATTTTCTGCATGTAATTCTCCAAAGCCAGCCAATTTGAAATTACCTAATTGACATAAATTTTCTCATCCATTCTTTTCGTTTTTTCAGGCTGACATTTTAGTCTCTAACTGTGCTACTGTGCTATTAGGGATTCTAGCTATCTCTCTGCTGCTTATCTGTTTAATGAAGACTGCCAAAAAAACCAACAAACTGCTTTTGGACTTTCTGAGTTATCTGACAACAGATTTCCTTCTGTTGAGCAAGCAGATCAATACTTTTCCTTTACTGTTAGTGTACTTCTGGAACACGTTTTGTAACTCCTTAAGTCCTTAAGTTTTAGTTCACTTTAGTAAGCTAGTTTTAATTTAACTCCTTAAGTTTTAGTTTACACTTGCCATCCATTTAGTTTTCCCTTCCCATCCTCCCACCCCTCCCCCAGCTTCCTCTGCAGGCATTTTTTCTTCCCAACCCATTTTTTTTCTATTTTATTTCCTTCAGAAAGATGTTGACACTGGATCATTTCATGAAATCACCTTCATCCAAGACACTTTGTGCTTTTTCAATTGGTCCTTCTGAATTAGTCAGAATCTAATGCAGGAGAGCAACATTCCTGCTGCAGATTCTCGTGCTCTGATTGAGCTTTTACCTTGATTTCTTTACTTTTTTGGTTTGTTTTTTTTTTTCATGTTGCACACATTCATCTTGAATCTTATTTCTTCAAAAGTTCTCTCATATTCTGTTTCGATTAGAATAGGAGGTTTATTGATAGTTCTTCATTAATCTTTGCTTTTTTTCAATGACTGGTTTGATGCATTTTTGTAGTAACTGAATGAAAACTCATTACAGAGTAAAAAAGTGCATTCATTTTCACTAGTCTAGTGAAAGAATCTTTTATATAGTCACTATTCTAGAAGAGTCTTGTATTTTTTATGTTACATATTTTATTTCTCCTCTGAAGTATGTTCATATCTGGAAGCTATATTTTAGTATATTATGCTTTGTTGATTAAAAAAAGTCTATTTTAAGTATATAGAATTTAAAAATACTTTTTACATTACTTCAGTGCCATTTTAACTTATTAAGCATGTATTCCTTCAGTCTCATTGAAATTGAACAGAATATCAAATCATTTCAAAATAAAATGGAAGCAAAAATTATTAATGCTCAGGGTGATGTCTCTGAATTTGTCATTCTTATCTACATATTTGAAACCTTTACTTGATGGTTTTGTTTGCATCAGAGGCAAATTACAAAAGATTCTTGCTTATTTTAGTATGTTTTAACCCTAAACACAGACTGACTAAAGAATGCTCTGCACAGGTTCAGAACAAATATCAATGTTCCACCCCCTTTTTGGTGGCAGAAATGTTTATAAATTAACTGAATCTTTGAAAAAAGAGATTTAGATTTAGTATTAAAAAAAACAGAACCATAATTTTTCATCTACAGGCCTCTCAATGCCACGCTTCTTATCTTTATTGATTTCTGTGACATGCTTCCCTCATCTTCCCCTTCTCAGCCGACCTCTAGTCTCTTGCTGCACTCCTAGTTCTAGCACTATCTGATTTCCACAAGGCCTTTGTTACAGCATTAAAATCCTGTGTGAGTTAGCAAACAGATGTCCATCTGATGGACACCAGTTCCTGGCAGTTCAGCAGTGCTTAGCGTAGAGGTGCAAGGTGTTTTTGCCACAGTGCACAGTCCTGCCCTGGCAGGAGACTTCTGTGTTAGGTGCAGACTGATGTTGGTGAGCCCAGGGCACCAAATTCAGCCCTTGTATTGTGCCACACTGGAAACATATTTGGTCCTGTTAACCACTATTTGCAACATAGCTAAACGCTTTCCCAACAAGTCTGAGGTGGCTGCTGAAATTCAGTTTTGTTTTCCCTCCATTTCAAGAGTCATTTCAACCTCTGCTTTCTTTTTCCATCCATCCTGTAACATGCTTCCTCTCCCCCTCTGTTTCACCTTCTCCTCTTGACCCTTCTAGAGGCCTGGCCATTCACTCCTCCTCTTGCAGATTTAAGTCACCTGCTCTGCTCTTACTTTTCTTTCCCTAGCTCCATTGTTGAAGTCACTACCCAGGCCTCTGTGAGTGGTCTGTGGGCTCTTGCACTTCAGAGGGCTCTGGTAAGCAGCTGTGAAAGTGTTGCTGACAGTGTGTGACAGTTTAGGAAAGACATAGTGGGAGCAGAGCTTTCCCTTCATTCCTGTTCATTTGTTATGCCAGGAGAAGAGAGCTAAATAGAAATAGGTGCTATAGGAGGTAAGAGTTTCTGAGGTGGGGGGGAGTGATGGTAGAGACAGTCATGTGCAGAGAAATGCTGTTATGCCCACAGGGGACTGAGAGTAGCAAGCAGAGGAGCTAACCCTGCCTTCACAGCCCCAGCTCTGGTCCGGTGTTTGGCCACTGAAACATTCATTAGCACTTCAGAACGCTTAGAGTTTGTTTATTCATCTTTATTCATATCATGGGTTTTACAGCTTTTTTTAGTTCATTTTGTGGTGGTTTTTTTTTTTTTTTTTTTTTTAAGGGTGTTTATTTTACCTTATTGTTCTACCTTTAAAATATATTTAATTTAATTTTATTTTTCAGACACCTCTTATTGACTCTCACATCCCACATCGTCCCTCTAAAACCATTACACAGGTAATAGGACACAGATGTGCTGTAGAGACAGGCTGCTAAATAAATGGAATCAGCTGACCTCATGCCTTTCTTAATGTGCTAATTATGAGAGACTTAATGTATATAATATATTGCATTGCTCTGCATAAGTAAGCATTTACACAAGAACTTTTAATTTAGGGGGAAAAGAATTTGTATTTTGTCTTGCAGAAATAAGTACAGAGACTGTGGAAAGATTTAAATGTGTGTGTCTTGGTCCCTTTTTTTCCTCCATGATCACCAAGGTTCCTTCAGAAAAGATCCTCAGAGCTGGAAAGATTTTGCGGAATACCATTCTGTCCCGAGCCCCTCACATGATAAGAGATCGTAAATATCATCTGAAGACTTACAGGTGTGTGAGCTGATTGCACAGAGGTCTCTGAATTTTTATGCCTGCCATCCTCTGATTTGTGATTTAATATTTAGCACACTCTAAGGTCTCAAAAGGTCTGAAATTATCCTTTGATACTACTTGAACTTGCATGTTATGAGTCTTCAGTGAGCCTGGTAAATCCTTTCTGAAGTGATTTGACTGGAAATTGAGTCCACAATCCTGAACAGATCATTCACTTAAAAAAGCTCTTCCAAAGTTAATAGCATAGTTAGCTGGCATATTCTGTGCAAAATGTAGATTCTGTTTTCTTTGTGTGTTGGTGAGATGTAATAGGAAAGCTCAATTAGGTTGTTACCGTACTGATTGCTCCCACGAGGTTGCTCATTGTGGAACCTGAAAGTTCACCTTGTGAGAATCGCTCCTTATGTAGATTTTCTGCCCTATTCAGTCGCCTTTTTCAGTGTATCGTCAGGTTCTCTTATCTTCCTGCTGGTGGCAGCACTGTCTTGTTGAAGTGGGATAACAAAGGCACTTTCAGAACAGCAACTTGACTTTAGGGATTCAGTTTTTATCTGCAGTTGCCTTAGAAAAATGATCAGTTAATTTTAGCGTCTAATAATGCATAAATACCTTATGCATTATTTGGTAAATATTTAAATAAAAATTGATTTTAAACCTCTGTGTATGGCCTTTTCTAAGTAGTAAATAAATACGTTGCTGATTCACTTTTGAAATAAGTGCATTGATTTTCCATATTAGTGTCCAAAATATATTTAATATTGTATAAGGTATTTGGAGCTTGTGTGGTGATCTGTCATGACACGGCATTGGCTCATTGTTTTAGGACAACAAAAGAGCAAGTGTGATATATGAAGACTTATGCTGATCCAAACAACTGCAGCATTTTATCTTGTACAGAACTGGGGAAAACTACACCATTATCCTTGTTTTTTTTTTTTAAATATGGAATTTCAAAGGTTAGATTGTATCCAGGTGAGGAAAAGTTTTGTCATCAAAATGGGATGTTAATTGCAAGAGCGTTATTTAAGCTACATTGCAATAGTTTCAGTAACATCTACTTCATTGGTCTCAGAAAGTGAAGCATGAACTGCAGAACCAGGCTGTTCTACATGTCATCAGTTATAGATTTGTGCAGTTTTGATCACGTTACTTTGCTTCTGTTCCGCTCTGTTAGGGTGTGTTAAGACAGAGAATTTTACATAGTGACAACAGGGCCCCCCCCTCTTTTTTTTCTTGTTCCTCCCCAACTCCACTTTGGCACTCTGCAGAACAACTTGAGGCCTGCTGCTGTTCACCTCCAGGTCAGTAAGGAGCTGCAAGGTGACTAGAACTTGGAGTGAGAGAGTCTCAGAAACACTGTAAACATACAAACAAGTGCCCTTAAGTACAGTGTAACCAGAGCTTGGTTACAAATTGAGGAAAACCCGCATAATACTCACTCTCCCTATAATAGGCAGAGCTATTATAATGTTAAATGTTTTCATGCAGAATGCTGAAAAATTGGAGGCTTTCGCTATCCCATTGTATGCACAGCAGATTTCCTCTGAAATATGGGTTGAAGGTTGTGGCACCAATGCTATGGTTTTGACCAGCTGTTAGAGGCTCACTCTGATTATCTGGATGTTGCATTTCCCTAAACATTTGCTGATCTTTGGAGCAGATTCTCTCAAAACTTAAGTGCCTTCACTAGTATTTCAGACATATAGGCAGAGACAGTGTCATTGTCTTCTACAGTGAGATATGACTAAAACAGAGTTTGAGGTATCACTATTATTGGTAGATACTGTTTATGATCTCTCTCTTGATTTAGCACCCTTTTCATTCCTTTCTGTTCATTTGTCCTTCAGGCAATGCTGCGTGGGGACAGAACTTGTTGACTGGATGATGCAGCAAAGTACTTGTGTCCATTCACGAAGTCAGGCTGTTGGTATGTGGCAAGTATTGCTGGAAGAAGGCGTTCTTAACCATGGTAAGTTAGAGAAATTCAGAGCCTTGACTAAAATTTTGTGAATGTGTCCCACCAGTCTTTCTGTGGATTATTTTCATGAAAAATAAAGTGATCATGAGCCCAAATGAAAAACTACAAATAAACCTCTTCAGAAGTTTGATTTGCATATACAATATACAGATGATAACAATTGAATCTTGCTACCAACATACCTTTATAATTTATGAAAATATTGAAAAGTCAGTGAAATTGCAACATAAGAGTAGCAATTCTAATTAGACTTCTTATTACATTGATTTGTGATTATGTTCCAAAAGCTGGATATCACCTGAACCAAAACCAAGATGTATGTTGCCGTTCATAAAACTGATCTTCACTTCCAAATGCTGCAAATTTTTAACTTGACTGTCAGTATTTTGGTTTGCTCATATCCATAATTTTGGGATGATTTTCAGTGGTTTTTGAATGGTTCCCAAATTCAGCACTCCAAATATCCCAGTGCAGAGATCTAGAATTTATGCTAGCTTTCTGATTGTATTTTACATTGCCTCGTGGGTTCCACTTGGCAGGATTTACTAGGTAGCAGAATGTTATAGCCCTCCAAAGTTCAGCTTTCTAGAGCAGCATTCATATCTGAAGCTGTGTTTGTACAGTTTTATGAAGTTCAGAACAGCAGCATATTACAGTATGCTTCTAGTCATTGTCTGTTGTGCTTCCCACATCTCAGGGAGAACTTTACATTCTGAGAAGAGAGATTGTTTCCACCATTTCCTTTCATAAAAGGCTGTAGCTTACGTTCCTGCCTAATACTGTCTTGAATTCGAAGGGTCAAGCTGTTGCAACTGCATCACACTATCCAGCTCAACACACCATTATGACTTGCTTGGAAGACCAAGAGTTTGTCTTTTGCTGTGTCACAGACTCTCTTTAGCAGTCTTCCAAGAGAAGACTTACTCTTACACTCTCCACTAAGATACAGGCCAATGATCTTCACTCTGATATTACATATTGATGATACGTATTACTGGAACATGATTTTAGCTGCTTCTTGGTTTGCTACTTTTCAGCCCTGTCTGAAACAGTTAAGATGTTCATGCTAGAGTACAACCCTTAGAAATTCTTGATGCATCTATTCGCCAAGTATGAATTGTTTGCTTAAATGAAATGGTTTGAAACAATGAGAACTGAAAAAGATCTAGCAAGAAGAATGTGTGCACGTACATACATATACACCCACAGTGTGCATATATGGAAATATTATGGAAAGTATTTGTTGTACACAGTTTAGAAATGTACCTTCCAAATTATATAATTCAGACATGTGAGAAATAAATGTTGCTCTTGAAGTTTCTAGGAGTTTTCTTTCCCTTCCTCACAAATATGTCTGCAGCACATGCAGTGCTATGCAGATTTCTACAAAGTTAATTTTAGAGGGAAGAGTGAAGTGTCTGAAATGTTTTGTTGTTTTCAGTGGACCAGGAACACTACTTTCAGGACAAATACTTATTTTATCGGTTTTTGGATGATGAGCGTGAAGATGCCCCGTTGCCAACAGAAGAAGAGAAAAAGGAGTGTGATGAGGAGCTACAGGACACTATGCTGCTTCTGTCTCAGATTGGGCCGGATGCTCATATGAGGATGATTCTCAGAAAACCGTAAGCAGATTTGTAAATTAACACTGAACATAGACCTTTCTTGTTACAATGGGAGATGGGAAGGCTACATGTATTACCAGGCATCCTTTAGCTAGTTATTTCATTTTAGTACAGGTTTACTCAGCCTCTTAAGTTTGTTAGTCAATGCCAAGAAATGTCCAGTCCTTATTCATAAATTAGAACGTGTATTAGCATAGTCATCAAAGGCTATGAAAAATGCAGCATGTAAGTTTTTATTCATTTCAGAGTATCCCTAAAAGTAAGGTGCAAGTTCCATTAACACTTTCAGTGCTGGTATGCCATTCAGTTAACTACACCACTTTCAGTTGTTACCAGTGCTTGGATGGAAAGGTTGTCAGCACAGTAAGTGCCTTTCAATTAGTCATCATAGGGAGCCCTTAATTAATTTCATGTTTGGTAGAAGTTTATTGAATTGAGAAAGTCTGGACTTTGCCTGTTGTATTGCACTAGCAAGGTGTAAATATGATTCTGTGGGTTTATTTTCATTGCTTTTTTTTTTTTTTTTTTTTTTTTTAATATATAAATGTTTTCTATACCTAGGCCACAGAAGATGTCTGTCTAACCCTTTCATAGCTATCAGATTATGTCTTCTCACTCACTGGTTGGCTAACTAACCATCCTTTCAGCAGTACATTCTGCTCACACTGAACACTCTGCAAACCCTCTTCTTTACAGGCAGCATTACAGTCTTCAAAGCAACCAATATAATATCTGTTCGACCTTCCATTGAAAGCAGTCTCCTTATTATGCAGGTAGTGTTTAGGGGCCACTGAAGACATACTTTACTGCTAATTAAGTGCACTGAGAATAATGATTTACTTAAGGTCATCCTCACAAATGATTTTCTTGTAAGGGTCACATCAAGAAAGGTAAGTATATAAAGCTGGATCCTACTCCTTTTGAGGCCAGTGGCAAAGCTTGTCTTTGTTCTGGGACTGGCTTGGGCCGTGGCTACTGTGTAGGAGAAATCTTATGCTAAAAGTGTCTTGAATCCATCTAGCACAACTGCTTGTTCTTGTTCTGTTTCTATCTGAATCCTTTCCCTGCTCTATTCTTGTCCCGGTGCTGTCTATTTAGATCATAATCTTATTTGCACGGTGAGTCAACATACTTAGGAATACAGGTTAGGTAGCAACCTGACAAAGGCATTGAATTTCAGGAAGTTCAACCAGGTATTTGTGCTCATAAAAGTGGGTAACCCTACTGTTCCAGAATAGTTTCTCTTTCCTACATTTGGTAGAAGTCTAGTCCAGGACAATCCCTATCACACAAAACACATAGACAAACAAGTCTGGTGTGTATGTAAACTATTATAGTGTCAGAGAAGTGAAGTATTTTCTCCTAACAAAAGTATCCTGTGCACTCTCCACTTAGGATTGAAAGAGGGCTGTGAGTAGATGCTGGTCATCAGGAGACTATGAGCAGCATCCTGCATGCTGTGACCTCATTTCTGCACCGTCTCCTTTGCCTCAGGCAGAGTGCGGGTTGGATCTTAGAGAATTGCCCCCTTAGGTCACTGTGCTTTCAGCTGCCTACTACATTCTCTTTCCATCATGACTTTCTGATCAGCCAGTGTAAGTTTACACTGGCAAGATCAGTGTTGATTATCATCCGCACTCCTTGCAGAGTTGAAAGGTTGATATGATGCTGTGAAAAGTATCACTCTCCCCCCTGTGTTGTTACTTGCACAGCATCACCTGAAAGAATATTCATAGGAGATTTTTCATGCAATATACTGAGGGGAATTGCGTTTTCCCAAGACTGACAGTCATCTGACATTTTTCCCTTTCTCTGTCCCTGTAAGTGCTTATTTTTGCTGCCCTTTGCTCACAGGAGCAAGTTTGTACTGTCAGGCACCATATTAACTACTCTTCTGGTATTCAGTTTACATACGTTATGACCCTTTTAGTTGAGAATCCAGTCTGTGCTGAGGTGCATCAAAGCTGCTGAAATCCCTGTGAATCCTCAAAGTCCTGCTAGTTTTGACTAGACACCGTTACAGCTGCCAAAAGTTCAAGGGATGGTCAGGTCTTCAGAGATTGTAGCTGCAGGTGACCTGAACAGGACCACAATTTTTAAACTGGCACAGCTGCCTTTTGTAGCAGTTACCATTTCCGGAGAGGCTGCAGAACTTCGATAATTACCATGAAGGAAATAAGACAATATTCTTTGATGAGAAGATTACTTTGAGAATTTGATTGTATAATGAAGCTGTTGCTTTGAAAGGTACTTTCTATTGTTCAAAATCTGAAAATCTCTAGAAAAAAGTGTCACTTGTTTTGACAGCCGACTTAAAAAATTCTCTGTTTATTACATTAACTGCAGCATTTTAACTGTCAAAGAATGTAAAAGAATGTTCTATAGTTTAAAAAACAGAATAGAGCTCAGGGAATTTTTTTTTTGCAGGCTCTTGTTGCTATTGAGGGATTTTTTTTTCCCATTTTTTGAAACACATACACTGTGAATGTGAAAACAGCTTTTTGTGAAGCAGCAAACACAGCTCTCTGTTCCCTTGAGCAAGGTGCAGACCTCGCACAAGTCACTGTAGAATTAACACAGCTCTTCCTCACAAGCTTTTCAATCCTCCAGTGTGAAAATACAGGCTGAAAATGTATTCTAAGTTGATTTTAATAACATTCAGGTATAGCAAACCACATGGTTACTCCTAATTAAATAGCATACTATCGTACAAAGCTGAACATGGCGGTAACAGAAGTCTTTAAGGAGAGTGTGATGTTCATTAGAAAATGATATTTAACTAAGATGGATTATATGTTGTGTTTTAATACAGTCTCCAGTAAATTAACAGTGTGGTGGAATAGTAATTCTCTGTCATATGTTCTTGGTGATTTCACTCAGCAAATTTTATCCTAAGTACAAAGATTTTGATTCCACATTTGATTTGCAAATTTTAGTGTCACTTGCAGAGTAAAACTGAACAAGATGCTAGGGAGATCTGAACTTAGTAATGAATGGCATAAACACATATATAGTAACAACTTAATTACTGTTAGTAATACGTAGTTTTTTGAAGATGCTCTTAAAAATAAACAAGATCCATTCTTTTGTCTTGAAGAATTTTTATTTAGGCATCATTTTACACAGCTGTCAGTAATAACCATACTGAATTTCTCCATAACAACTGTGTTACGTTCCATAGTCCTTGATGGGGTTTTCTGACAATGACATTGAATAAACCAAATGTTATTTGTAGTGCAGGTAAAACAATCTTTCCACATATCAGTTCAGTGATATTTGCAGGTATTATTTATGACAAGTATTTGTATCCAAATGGAGTTAATCAAAGGGTACTGATTCAAGTACAAAGATTATGTAATTAGCTTTCATGCTAGAGTAAACGAACGTTCATTCACTTCCACATTCAGATGCAGCTGGTGGGCAAAATTACTCTTGTCTCCTATACAGACTTCGTAGTACTTGCAGGCAAAACTTGTACTCTGAAAAGATATGCTTATTTGACATACAATATTATGGGGCCTCTGATCTTTTCTATTGTTCTTATAATCTGAGAATTTTCTGGTTAACAGCGTAATGAGAAATAATCAATGATATTTTTGTATGTGCATAGTTTATCAATGGCAAAGTGCTATGTTGTTGTCAACATCCCAGTCACAGAGAAGCTCAATGTCTCTGACCTTGATAAATTCTCCAAACACTGAACTGTTTTTATTGATCACTTAATACCACCTGAGTTCTCCTGTCCATTAACGTGTAGCCTTGTTCTCTGTCTATGCCGTTTATTATCCTGTCTGTAACCAGCTATTGCTGTTGAAATATGTCCCCTGCTGAAAATAGGCCTTTACACAGCAGGATCTTACAAATCAACATCAGTGGGTCACCACACAGGTTTTACAGAAGCAGTGATGCCTAATATCTCTCCATGTGACATCTGCAGAAGCAGATGTAAAGAGTGGGTATATCCAGTATGGATTGTTAGTCTTCCCAATGTGCTAACACGGGGCACAAGTGGACATACTGAAAGAAGAGCGTACTCTTTTGTCTTGACAGAGATCTGATGTAGTTAGACATCATCCATTCATATGCTAATCTCATGCAGGAATTTGTAAATTCAACACACAATCTTTTCCGTTTTTCAAGACATGCTGGATTTGCAAGGATGCAATAAAATTCATGTTGTTACTTCCTGTGGAGAGAACTTTTTATTAAAATCTTTATCTACAGTTTCTTACATTTCCAAGGAAAAGTGAATGGTGCTAACTTATTTTTCTTTATTTTATACTTAATTAAGCTGTTACTGCCCCATATAAATCACTAGGAGTGGCAGCCTTGTAATTTCAAGCCAGATTTAGAAACAGAAAATAATGAGTCACTAGAGGGCACAGCAGTACCGGATCAGATTCTATTTCTTCCTAACCGTATTCTATTCTGTATGAAGAAAGAATTTGATCCAAGGCATTTTGTTACAAATTGATCTTTCATCTGGCAATAATAAGTGTGTGTCACTGGTAAATGAAGAATAGATAAAAAATACAATTTGCTTGGCAGAGAAGAGGTCAGTTGTCCTTGTATTTTCTATGACTTGTCAGTATTTCTTTCTTCCAAAAGAAGTCTCTGTCTAGCTTATTTTGTAGAAAAATGAGATACAGCTGCAAAGTGGCATGACTGCCGGATGCTCTCTCTATTTCTCACATGATCTAGACAGGCTGTTGAACCAAGTGGATTTTACACAGAAAAACTGTGGACCGCTATATCCGGGATGATTCTCCTGATCCTTTAGGTGTTGAACTGTCCTGTAATATTCTGTGAGAAAGATTTTGTGTTTCAGATCCTTTAGTACTGTCCAGAAATTCGTCTGTCCTACTAATTTGTTGCAGTCCTCAGAGCATTTGTTCTTTTTTTTAGGAATCAGTAAATCTGCTAGTGTATGGCTCTGCAGAAATGCAGCTTCTTAAACCACACCGAGAGCCTCATTCCTTGTTATCCTATGGGAAGAATATTCCTTTGTTGATGCATGCGTTTTATTCATGGCAGCATCTTGTGTTTCTCAGTGAAAGAAGATAGAAAAACTGAGTGGTCCTTACTTACCTATGTGGCTGAACAACAGCACTCAGCATTAACTCTGGAGCAGTCATTTGATGTCCACTGGGATGCACTGCTTACTCCTGGAATTTGTGCAGCAGAAATTCAGGCGCTCCTTTACAAAGCACTACAATTGTCCATTTGCTACACCTAATTAATGCCTCGTGAAAAATAGTACAGGTCTCATCCAGGGCTTTGGAGTCCTTTTGAAAGGAACAGGTCTTTATATATAATTTCTGATTTATCTGACCATTTTACATACAGAACGCTTGATTTCTTCAAGAAAGCTGCCAAATCAGGTCTTTGTAAGGTGGTTGCCATGGTGAATGAAGTAAAGGTGCTTAGGGGCTGTATTGTTTTCTGTAGCCATATGGTGCACACCATGTTTGTGACTGAAATGGATGTCATGTCCTGGTGAGCAGTAGGCAGCAGTCAAGGTCATTGCAGTGCTCTAGTACTCAGCGACAGTGAGCTTCAACAGCCCTGCTGCTGCAGGAAAGGAACGTGTGCTTCAGTGACTTGGTACAACTGGCAAAGCTGCTGCTCTTTAGACCTAGTAAAAGAATGATAGGTTGTATAACAGAAGCTGGGCACACACCCCTGCAGAGCAGAGTGCTGGAGGTGGCTCTGGACTCAGAATGGCCTATACATACTCCTGCACGGCCTTTTTTTCTTATCCTGAAATGAGTGTTACTCTACATCAGCTTGGGCAGTAATATTAAAACTCAATGTATTTTTTTTTTTTTAGCAAAAAATCTGCCTTTTATGAAGATGTAAAAATGTCTAAATGAGTTCCTGTTCTTGTCTTGGCTTGATGTGATACTTATTCTTTTTCTCTGCTTCTGCAAAATGCATGGTTTAATTGAGTCATATCCAGCATACAATTATGTTTTACCTAAAAACGTAACCGACATATTCAATAGACTATACAGTAGCATTATGGGTTATTTTGTACTTCTCTGAAGATTTTCTTTTGGGGGTTTATTGCATTTTGATGTTCTTTTATCTTCTGTCTATAGGCCTGGTCAGAGAAGTATAGATGATTTAGAAATTATATACGAAGAACTTCTTCACATTAAAGCCTTATCTCATCTTTCTACCACAGTAAGTGATTTTAAACACATAGCTTATTTCCAATAGGAAGTTTGAATTCGTGCATTCAAATAGGAGCTTCTACCACCCTTCCCATTTGTATTTTTTCCATGCAATGATGGTATTCCCACATATGAGTACCACATATCTAGATTGTGTTTGGATATTAGCTAAAATGATCTTTGTATGTTTCTGTGCAGCCCAGAGCTCCCTCACCTGTTGCAGGTGCCTCTGTCTGGGTCCAAATGTGAGTTTAAATTGAGATGTGTGGTATCTGACTTCACACCTGGGGTTGTGATGCTACTGAATTTCAGCAGAACAGATGTTTGATTTTTGAACTTTAAGAAGTCTTGTCTTGAACTGGTTAGGAGAAGGAATTACATGGTACAGAATGGTATTCTGTGAAGTGCTGGCTGTTGGAGTCTGGTCCTAGATTGAAGGAAAACTCATCACATGCATTCCCTCTGAGCGGGCAAGAACAGTACAGAAAAGCAAGAATGAATTATGTGCAGAAAATACCTGGAGGAGAGAATGCAACTGTTGAAAGTCTCACCAGCAGTTATTCACTGTGTAAGCAACTGAAACAAGCTAAACAACACTTGGTAGCGGCAAGCTTTTAGTGCTTTCAGAAAAAGAAAGCCAGTCAAAAGGTAGACTTATTTTCCATAACAGCTTCTTTGGAAGCTCTCGATTTCTGCTAACTTGGACTGATGGAGATAATTATGGAACTGCATTATAGATAGTACTCTGTGCAAAAATGTAACATATGGGCAATGTTTTTCAAACAGAATATACACCCAGAATTGGTAACTGAGGTAAGAGGGAACAGCCAGCCAAAATCCTTATGCATCTTTGGAATATGGAATAAAAGGTAATTAAAGATTTCAGTAAGAAGCTGTCCTAGACAAGATACAGGGAGTGGAGAACACTATTGATGCTACAGATACAACCAAGACAAAAACAAACAAAAAAAAAAAACCACATATATTCCCACATCAGAAGAAACTCAGATTTGAGGTTAGAATTCAAAGCAAGAAATACGGCAAATGATATGGACTTCAAGAAATACTTGGCATTTTGAGGAAATGCAAAAAATGTGGTTCTTGTATGTTTCTATTAAGAATTTGGAAACGGTGGCTTATTTTTTTGTCTCATGAAGTAAAGCAGAGGACGGAAATCACTTCTTGCTTGGAGAAATTCTTTAGAGGATCAATAGGCAACACTGCTCCCATGAACAGGAAGATTAATGATCAATCAGCTTGAAAGCAAATTATAAATGCTTATTCGTTTTAAGCAAGGCATAATTCCAAAAATAGTAACTTTTCTAGGTAAGCTGCAGGCAGCAGAAAGTAAAATGGATAAAACTCAAGTTCGTGGTAGTGAACTAATCCCTGCTGGAGAAGTCTGTGAACATGTATAAATGAAAAACAATTATGTAACATAGTGTTAAAAACAAATAAAATCCTTGGCTTCATCAAGAGGACTCATTCACTGCAGAGACAAGTGACTGAAACAACGGAGATGACATCTGGGGATACATATGGGATGTGAAAGCTCTCCACAATGTGCATAACAGTGCTAATGGTGGCATATTCCTGACCTTATTAAAGCTTCTTTGCCTTTGGGCACAGGATATAGGCGAGTTGTTGGCTTAATTGTTATAGAAATAACAGGCCTGCAGGTGTGTTCATTTGTCAGTGCTCTAATAAGGAACGTCCAAACTCTCTCTATCCCTCTTCTTACACATAGTGCAAACAAGGAGTGCTCTGTGCAGTCTATCAGGAAGGAGCTCGGGGAGAGATAGCTGGTGTGGAATGTTTCTGCTGGGCACCCAAGCAAGGGTTTGGTGCATGCTGTTAGGATATCAGACCCTGAATTTGTCTACTCATTTTAAGAGATACAGCCACCATCTAGTTGTCTGCATTGTGTCCAGAATTTGAGGGTTTCTGCCCAAAACTTACTTAATGGCCTAAAGATTATCCATCTTGAAATACAACTGTTCTCAGATTAAACATATGGGAGAATGGTGTGAAAACACTGCTACTTAAATAGATGTTGGAGCCAGCTTTTGATTTGTATTTGGCAGTTTGAAGTTACCTAGTAGTCTCTCTGAAGCAGCTTATCACCAGCTGATATTCTCTGAAAATAAGAATCCCTCTGCCTGGTAATTGGCCTCAAAGTCAGTGGAGACTCGTGGTTGTGTGGGGAGAGAGATTAAGCATACAGAAACACTCAGGATAATGTGAGCTTTGCAGTGCTGCTGTTACTTTGTGAAAATAATGCCAATGGTGTTTTTACAGAGAGAAAAAGCAGTTTCAAACAGCAGCTTTCTCACTAGAAATAACTTCTCTTTTAATCAGAGTCAATCACACCAGAGTAATAAAAACCCAAAGAAGAACAGGTGGATGTCAAGTGCAGTGTCACGTTCTGCAGTTCTTGGAGGAGGTGGTGAACTGGGCATTTTGTCTGTTTGGGCCAGAGAGGGATCTCAGCACGTCCCGGATGGCTGTGCCTCACAGCTTGACACAGCAGAAGTGGCCAATTTAAATCTGTAGGGGGAAGATATTGATTTCTCAGGGAAGAACAGGTGTACCACAGAGCCCCATGGAGTAACTGGCAATTGCTAGCAATCTTCTTTAATAGATTAGCTATTAGTGGTTACGTTTTTCCATCATGTTAATTGTTAATATGGTTTCATTTGTATTTATATGAAGAAAGATGTGGATAACTGTCTAAAGGGAGCCCTTTCCTGAGTCATTTGCAGGGGGTAAACACAGAACTTGTGAAATGAAGCCAATCAGTTGGGAACAGGAGCCTGAGAGAAGCAGGCAACCGCCTGACTGCATGACTGTATAAGTGCTGAATGGCGCAGAGGAAGGAGGAAGAGTGGTTGGGTTATACTGTATAAAACGTGGAAAAATAAAATACATCTGAAAGCTATAATTTCTCTCTATTTCAAGGTAAAGCGAGAATTAGCAGGTGTCCTCATTTTCGAGTCGCATCCCAAAGCTGGAACGGTCTGTAAGTAAAAAGAATCCTGTCAGATCTTCTTTCTTATCTGTGGCACAAACGTTTGTGTTCTTAATGTTTAAATGACAAGAGAATAAACTTACATGCACTCCTCAGACTTGACTGGCAGTCGATGTTCAAAACCTGTATTAGGTGCTAATTTAGTCTGCTACCCGTTGCAGGGGTTGTAGCAAAATTAAGTCTATAGTCATGGTTGGATATTTACAACACCTGTGATTTGGATGAGTTTGTATCTGGAATTTTGGTTTGGTCCAATCTTTATTTAAAATGTAATTTAATGTTTTCTTTGTATCAAGAAGCCATCTTACTGCCCAAAATAAAGGACATAAAGTGCATGCTATTTATACTAAAAGGTTTTACCAAATGAATGTCAAATTCACAGCTGCTAGACAATTGGATTAGAACACTGTGCTTCTGGTGGGATCCGAGTCTGTGTGTTGACTAGAAATTGGTCGTCTGATATATTATGGTAGAGGAGTTGTTGCAATTGTCATACAAAATAGAAGTAGTCTTCATGTCAGCGCAATAAAATAATTCCTATATGGGTGTGGTTTTTTTCCATAAAATCTGAAGGCAGTGGCTTGTTAAATCACAAGATGACCTTTTTCAAGGCAATCATGAATATGTCTGTAATAGTTAACTTGAATTTTATTGAATGCAGAATCTGGCCCATTTGTGTTTTGAATAACTATATTCTCACCATAAAACTTTTCTCTCTTTTGTAGTATTTAATCAGGGAGAAGAAGGTACATCTTGGTACATTATCCTAAAGGGATCAGTAAACGTAGTCATTTATGGCAAGGTACATCTTTCAGAATTCTTTTTTATGTAATTCTTATTATTGAAATTGTAAGAATAAACTATGAAGGAATGCACTTTAATTTAGAGTAGAATTAATTATCTGAGGAAACAAATCAAGTGTTGTTTTGTTAAGAAATGATCCACTGGTTTCTTTGACTGTGCTTCTAGTTGATTGCTATATGATTTTGGTATATATTAAACACATTCTGAGTATAATTCAACACAGTGACATCAGTATCTTTAGAACAGTGTCATTTGCTGGAATTCGGGGAATTAGCAGGTTTGCATCTCATGGGGATTTTTGTCCTGTAACTTTTACCACCATCTTCTCTTACATTTATACCACTGACTTATCACAGATGTCAAGTATGTCTGATGAGCAGCTCTGTGGCTAGAGGTTATCAAGCTGAACGTGACCCTGCCAAATTTATGTCACCTCTTCATTTTGATAAAGTTTCAGTCTTAAAAGTATCTCTACTGAATTTCCTGTTTAAGAGAGTTTTGTCAAGGACTTTGGTATGCAGCAATCCCTTGAGTCTTTAAAAATCCCTGTTTCTCTACTAATTTCTCATTCTGTGAATGAGAGTCCGCACCAAGCATTTCACCAAAATCTTGCACAAGAACTAGTGAATTTCACAGAGGGAGAGCCAGATCATCCATTACTGTAAATTCAAGTAAATGGCTTTGCACAATCTGGAGATATGTTGTTATGTACTGCAAATTAGATTTTCTTTTTCAGCGCCTCCTTGAACAAAGCAAAGAACATCTTTCTGTCTTGAGAAGGGCTAGAAGAGTCCTTCATGCTGAATGTAATTTCAGAGAACAAGCCAATTCTTTTCTATTCTTGTCTTTCTTTAGTAATAGTAATAACCAGTTATCAAGTATTGTTTCCTAGTCATTATTTTGGCTGTTGATTTCCTGCCAAATACATTTGTTTTGGTATTTGATTGTGAAGTCCGGTGTTTGTATAAGGTTTTTCAATAGAATCCACAGTAATGATGGGTTTCTGCATATAAATGTTTTGCTCTGTGCAGGGTGTGGTGTGTACTCTACATGAAGGAGATGATTTTGGCAAGCTAGCACTTGTGAATGATGCTCCCAGAGCAGCATCTATCGTTCTACGTGAAGACAACTGCCACTTCTTGAGGGTAGACAAAGAGGACTTCAACAGAATCCTTAGGGTGGGTGTGGGAAGGTCTGCTCTGGCAGCATGATGTCAGAACTTGTAAATCTTTCTCGATTTTATCTTATTTGCGTGGATATATTCATATCAACAACCATGTTTGGAGTGTTCTCTAATTACAGAGCAGAGATGAGACAATCTAGAAGATCAAGCAAAGAATAATAATTTTTCCTGCTTTTTGGTTCCTACCTCAGCCATGAAAACAGAAGCAATTGGACTCTATCTCTCACATGCCTGTAAATCTAGAATTTGCTTAGTGCTGAGTTTGTCTTTGATTCCAAAGTGATCTCTCATCCAAATAGTGAATAAAACAAGATCTTATCTCCCAGACAGATCAGTGGCATGTGCCTTAAACTCTATAGGTTCAAGGCAGAATCAAGTGGTAAATGTACTAACTTACAGGTAGATGTACAGATGTTTTTACCATAGGACTCTAAAAAGATATTCTCAGCTTAATTTTACAGTTATTAAAGTCAGAGCAAATATATTCCAAAATTGAGCTGTAATTCTGTAACTCAAACCTGCAACCAAATACAAGCTGTTTTATGATCATTCGTAGTATAGAAAGTAAAATACACTATCATCCTGTATTGGAATTAGAGCATGCCTAGTAATTCAGCAATTAAATCAGCCCAGACAGAGTACCGTGCTAGAAAAATGATACATTATTGTGTTTGAGTTGTGCACTTTTTCAGAGTAACTAATCAGCCAAATCAGTGCAATTTCTTTCTTAATATTAACTTATCTTTCAGGATGTGGAAGCAAATACTGTGAGGCTCAAAGAACATGACCAGGATGTCTTGGTGTTGGAGAAGATCCCAGCAGGAAACAGAGTTTCTAATCAAGGAAGTTCACAGCCTCAACACAAGTATGTTACCATTCACCATTTTAGATGATGATTCACTTTTTCTTCTGTATTATTAACCAGACAATAGCATATCCTCTCAATCTATGGAAGAGTGCAGAATATATACAATTTTCTTTTATTTTTTTAATCATAAGCCCATCACTTGTCCCACAGTGCATAATACATCCATTTCTAGCCGTACACAAATTCTATGACTTTACACAATAATTCTGTAAGGATCTCACTGTAAATACTTATCTCATATAATAGCTTCTAAATAGACTACACATGGAGAATGCTGAAACCCCATTAAGCAGAGCTACTGTGTAAAAGACATGAGGAAATACACTGTTTTATTGTTAAGTGCAGATATTTTCATTCTGGATTTTAAATTCTGGATTATAAGTGTTTTATACATACTATTTATAAACAAATGATGATTTCATGCAATGAAAATCGCACAGCTTATCTTACAGAACAGGTTTGCACTGTAATAAAAATACTCCTTATAGTTTCTTTACTTTCTTTCTGAAAGGGGAAAAGTACATTTGTGTTTGGATGCTACTGTGATAAGAATGGACTGAGGCTATTATAATTCCAAATGTTGGTTAAACCCCCAAAGGGTTTGTAATTGCCTTATTTACAAGTGGATGGACAATTTCCTGTCACATAATCGTTTTCTTTAGAAAAGAAATTTGAATTCTTCACTTTTTTCTCAAAAAAAAAAAAAAAAAACCCAAAAAACAACAACAACAAAAAATTTATTTACTGGGGGGTAAATTGTGTTTCTGGGTATAGATTTTATCTGATCTGGGATTTCACATAAGTATTTTATCTGCAAAATTGAATATAAAGTTATGTAAAGACTTTTGAATAGTTAAATAAACCATTCTTTTTATTTCACACATTTCATGTATTTCAGAAACTACCATTTCATCCTTCACTTGATCTACTAGAAAAAAGATCAAAGAAATTATATACTCTTAGGGCTAATTTTTCCTCAAGTTTCTAGGGAAACTTGACTGCAGTCAGTGGATTTGCTTCTACAGCTGATGTGCACAGTAACTTGATCATAAACTTAAATCCATTTTCTTTGACCAAATACATGTTTTGAATACTTTCAAAAGTGACAATTTTATTTAAATGTATTTTAAATGGAACTTTCTTTGCAAACTCTTTGCAACAGCATTACTTCTATTACTTAACATTTTCTTGTTCAGCATTTGATAAAAATAGCTGGAGACATTAATGGTGCCAGGTTATTTTACAACTTACATTTCAGGACTATTCGCAGGTAAGTAAGAAGAATTCATTTCTGTAGATATTTTACGCAGGTGGCCAGCATTTGGGTCCCATCAATTTGCTAGTGAGGGAACTTTAGCTGATAACTATGACAGTGAACACAAGCAACATGAGAGAGGAAGTTACTTTGAAAGCTCACTGGCTGCTTTTCAGCAGTCATATTACTTTGTTAGCCCTGCATAGGCAACATCTTTTTGTTTAAAATCTTTCAAAGTGAGTTAACTGACTTGAAGATGATTTTTCCTTTTTTTCTTAATAGGTAGAGTAAATGGCTACTTTTATGCTTGAGAGTCCAAATCAAAGTTACTGCGTTCGGATTTATACAATGTGTTACTGGAGTTAGTTTGTTGAGTGCTCAGTACTTTGGAAAATCACTGGGCCTCAAAGAGAAGCTTCTTGAAGGCTTGCTGTTTTGCCTACAAGCAGATAGTTCACATCTCTGATGCTGTCTCTAAAGATGAACTGCCCTTTGGGCTTTGTTCACTAAACTGGTACATAGCATTTGAACTGGAGAAATGTTCTACAATCCAGAATTGTTCCCCAGCACATCCAGTCAAACAAGAAACTCATTTTCTCCATCTTCATCTTGGTGAAAACTTCATTTTGTGAGCAAATCCTCTGAGCTGTAGTTTGGATTCTATTGCCTCCTCTCCTGAGGAGATGTAGCTCCCAGAGCCATGGTTTCATACAGTGACAATTTTGCTTCAAAGCTCTGAAGTTCTCACTCCCAAGATCTAACTTCTCTCTTTATGGGTGATCACACTCATGCAGGATAAATCCAGCAGCCCTGCAAGTCACTTCACTGTTCATTTTCGCTTTCATATTCAGAGTACAGCAACCTGTGATTTCTCTGCTTCACTCACTTAGATACTTGGTTAGTATCTCTGTGAGAATGTGCACTGGCTTAACAAGTGTTTGTGTTCTTGGGACATCAATACAGTTTTTCCAAAGGGGTTGGCAGGTAAAAGAACTGTGACGGTCAGTGCTCAAAGTGAGGAGGAGCTCCCAGGAGCTCAGCTCCACCACTTATTTCTCAGCAGGAGCAAGTATCTTCACTTCTCAGGGTTTTTTCTTTCTTTCTTTCTTTCATTTTTTTTAAAGTTTCATACTTCATCATTTGGATTCCAAAAAAAAAAAAAAAAAAAGAAAGAAAGAAAAGAAAAAAAAGAAATGCAAAGATTGAAAGAGTGGAGGGAAAGATTAAAAAAAAAAAAAAATCTGATCTGCAAGGAGAGTCAAAAAAAAAAAAAAAGATGGCAGGACAAGTGTGGTACTATCCTGTGACATTCTGATCTGCTGGTTCTTAAAATGTTGCCTGTATTTCTGCATTGGACAGGGTAACCCAACTACTGCACTGGTCTAATCACCTCCTTCATTTTAGTCCTGGAAATGGTACAATAATCAGTTTATCCTCTTCCAAAAGCTTACTTTCCTCAGCTATCTAAGGTGTTACACAAATCTGAAGGTTCAGCGTGGTATTCATCTGCTCCCATCTTCTCATACCAGACCCTGTCAAAGATACTGGAGAAAATTGTTTGCTTGCTCTGACAGTGATACAAACCAGTTCTCATTTCATGCCCATAGTAAGTCTGTTAAGACCCTCTAATGACTACGAATTGCTGTCATTACTGAGATATTCATGCTCTGTGGAGAAGCATTTCTGATTGCACTTCCCTGGGTTTGCACCAGTGCAGTTCTGTTGATTGCAGCATAACTGTGGTGATGTTATAGGAGAGTACTTGTACAGGAAGGGGGCTGTCTGTCATCTCACTCTCCCTGGGTAGGATAGAGAGCGTTACTGTATGCATTACAAAGGGCAACAAAGACTGTGTGTGGTCTCATCCTAAGACACTCAGAAATTCTGGTCAGAGCAGGTTTTTGCACTTAGCACTCTTTATTTTCTCGCTTAGCGTGCAAATGTTTCTTGATTTCTTGTTCTGTCTATGAGACACTAACTGCTCCTTTCCCTCTCTCAGATATATTGTGATGTCAGGAACTCCAGAGAAAATTTTAGAGCACTTTCTAGAAACTATGCGCCTTGAAGCAACTTTAAATGAAGCAACAGGTGCGTGACAAAAACTGTATTGTTGTGGTTGTTATTACTGCATAAAGTCTTGCTGGCAGTGTGCTGTAACGTGATGTTTTGAAAAGAAACTAGTAGACGTTTTTCCCAGAATAAAAACTATGCAGTGAAACAACCTCAGAAAACATAAGAAATCCGGGATTAAAGACAACAATTCACTCTTTCTGCTCTATTGTATTTATACCTTCAGTTCTGAGTAGAACAGCAGAATCTCAGAAGATGCCAGACCACTAGTCAGAACTTTAAATAAGCACAGCTATAACGCCAGAAAAGAGCATGCATTACCACCAGAAGGTAATGGTACTCAAACTTATTATTTTGGTTGTCACCTGATACTTTGAACTGGCTTGATCCCTCCAGCCATTTTGTTGCATACGAGGATAAGCTTACTCACACTTTTATATCCTTATCGCATTATTTTTACATTGCTTGTTTGTGATACTTTCCTGTGTGCAGGGAAAGAAGGATTTTTACATAAAGGAGAAGAACTCAGCACACCATGGGCTGAGTCCCAAGAATGTAGGTTGCTGTAGCTGCACTTACTAGGATGCTTTTCATTAGTGTAAAGAGAACAGCGAATTTACCTCTAAGGATAGAAATATTTACTGCTTTACTATCAGTAAGTACTCTAATTTAGGAGAAAAAAAGAGATTCAGGAACAAAAATAATCCTTATTATGATAAAGTGATGCAGAGACTTTTATGTTAAGCTACAGGATATTGCTTTAGCAAGTTTTTTGACATTGCAGATGTCTAAAAAGTATATATTCAAAGCTGTTAATCCTCAGCTAGTCTGTTACTGACCTCAGCGTACTGGAGAGATGTGTACAGTGGACCATAAATAGTGGAAGAATTGAAAGATTACAGAAATCCTTCTACGCTGTATGTTTTAATCACTTTTAAGAATAACAATTATACTTCTCATAGATACCTAATTATTAGGATTACAGGCAGAATGCTCCTCTTTAAATCCGAAAGTATATAATAGCAACTTCACTGTTCATACTATGCCTGTATTTTATACGTTTTTCTTAACTAAATTGTTTTTCAAATCCTTTCAAACTTTGACCCTTACAACCAGTGACAAGATTATACACGCATCCCATGGGACAAAAATATCACAATTCACAAGCCAGGCTATTTTTAGGTTATAGGAGTTCAGACAGCTAGAAAATCTCAGTTTTGATTTTTGCAGTCCCTTAATTTAAGAACAGTTAAAATTCACCTTGTCCTGCGTATTATGCAAGAAAAAGTCCCACCATTCTGGAGATGCTTTGTCAACTGAGAGATTTTCAAATATGAATTACAGTGAGGCAATGGTGCAACGTCAGGCTGCAATTATCTCACCGTATTTTCTCTGACATCACTTGCTTACAGCATTTTGAAGTGTTTCTTTTACCTGAAAAGTTGCACTGTATAAGTGACTCCTCTAGATCTCTACACTCTTGAGGAGGAATATACCCAAATGTTTCATTTTTGTACAGACTATTCTAGTTTATTTTCTTTATGCTGGGCCAAACTTTCTTTTGACACAGGCAGAAACCTCTTAACATAAATGCAATTAAATCCAAACGAATGAGTAAAAGATTAATATTTCAGCACATATTGATTCATTTATATTTTCATACTTAATGTCTACAAAGTGCAAAATGACACCTTTATTATCTACCAAGAACTAATAAGGTTTTTTCACTTAAAGAAGCCTCATTCTTGTGTTCCCCCAAATGCTCAATTTGCTATTTTCTTTCTTTTCTTTTCACAGATTCTGTTTTAAATGATTTTATTATGATGCACTGTGTTTTTATGCCAAATAGTCAGCTCTGCCCAGCCTTGATGGCACAATATCCTTTTGTTACGGATAAGTTATTTTCCTTTTACAGCTTTCCATACCATTGATGGAACGCAAGCTTTTCCCTCTCAAGAATCAAATTGCATTTCATGGAGGCTGTGCCTTGTTGCCTTGTTGGTGGGTTCTCAGTGTCTGACTGACAGCTTGTCTTATAGTTCAACAAGTCTAAAATGGGTAGCATACAGCCATGATGCGATGCAGGCCTGGAGCATGGTGATTGTATCTTTCCTGGGTTATTGTTATACCAAGGAAAAGAAACCTGCTTTCCCTTCACCGGATAGCTGTTCAAGGCCAGGTTAGTTGGCCAGCTTGGTCTAGGGAAAGGTGTCCCTTCCAGCCCAAACAATTCTACGATTCTATAAGTAAAATTACGCACAAGTTTAGATCAGCCCTCCTTTATCCTTCCTCTTTCTGTTTTTCTTGATTTTTGCAAAACCACCGCACTAGGATTTAAACTAAAAGTACTGTGTTTTAGTGATTTCTGTGGCCCACTTTACAGGTTACAAGCCACAAACTGTCTCAAGCAAAAGAGTGCCTGAACTATTAGAACAGTGAGTAAGTGGTTCCTCGGCACTGTCATAATATGGCTATGAACAATAATATATAGTAGTTTATAGGAAGCTTTAACAAACTACAAAAAATCTGAATTGAATGTGAATACTTAGTAGAAAACACAGTTACATACCATCAGGAGTTGAAATCATTCTCATACTATCTTTGTCTTATGTAGAAGGCATCTGTAAAATTTCCATCCATGAGCTACTGGCAAGACGTGTCATTCAGAGAGCTGCTGGAGGCTGAAAAGTTTTGCTTGTGTGTTGTGACTTGAAGGAATCAAGTGATGGCGGGCATTAAATAAACATAAAATGTTTTCTGTTTTATAGATTTTTGACAAGAGGTATAACTTCAATTTGCTGGTGGTTTTTTGGTTTTTTTTGAATCAGATTGGTGTGAAAGTATGCACTTCTTGAAGCTCAGCAGGGCAAGTGACATCTGGGAAAGCTAACATCCTGAAACCACAAAATAGAGCATCGTGTCTTGTCTGGCAAGCTAGAGAATTCATTGTTACTACTAGCAAGGACAGTAATTGCTTTGAAAACCTTTGGACCTACAAAACTGGTCTATAGAAAATTGTTCATACACCTGCAACAAACACATTTTCCAAAACTCCATAGTTTTAGATAGCAAAAATATTATGAAGTACTGTTGCTGACAGCTTTAAGAAGAGGTAAAAGAAAAGAAAAGGACAGCAGTTTTGATTTTTTTTTTTTCTTTTTTTTTTCAGACTTGTCTAGGTTGTCTGTTAGTCAGTCAGTCCATTTGAGACCCAAGCTTGTCTGTCCTTCATTATAATAGTATACCTCTGATATCCAGTAATTAGGAAAATAAGACGCATAAGAAAATGCACCTCATTGTTCATAGGGGAAAGGCTTTTCTGAAGATAGACATTCACTTATTATGAAATCTATTCCAGAGAGGCTAAGACCAGTATGCTATTTAGTGGGTCATGGCAAGCATCAAGCTAATTCCTTTTCAGGTAGGAGGAAGAGAAGGGGCTGAAAGTAGCTAGTGTCCCACTGCTTTAGTGTCAGCTTTTCCTAGTGCTGAATTATTGTTTATTTTGGTCCATTTTGAATGTGGAAAATCAAACTGTGCTCTGTTGATTGTACCATTGAAATTTATTGTTGGAGTTGAAAGGTTGCTAACAAAGCTCATCTTTTTTGAGCAGAATCACGGTACAAAAATGTTTTCTGGCACTGTGAGACTGAAGAGAGGTTATTTATGCTCAGCGAGGAAATTAAAATGGTAAAAGAGAAATAAGAAAAGTGATTCAATCAGAGACACTGTTTTTGCTACAACTCCCAATTTTGAATCAATGAAAGACTATTTTCTTACACCCACGTTGGCTACTATTTTAGATGGCAGCAGGCAGGTATGAGTGGAGCTAAAACATTATAGTGCTTTCAAGTATAGTACAGGGTACACATTTTGGGTTTTTTTTCTTCCTTTTGGAAGAAAAGGTCATCTGTGTTTGGTCATCTATATGTTCTTCAAGACTGAAAGGAATGAATGGGTGCACCTTTTTGTTTAATTAACGATACAGGTTGCTCCTAACTCAGTGCTGTGCTGCCCCTTGGTACAGCTCATTTTTAATCACTAATGTGTATGGATGCTTCAATTTTAAAGAATCACATATTTCTTTATTAATTGGAAAGCAAAGAAAATGCTCCTTTGGTCCTCGATCATGTAATAAGCATGCATCCTGTCTGTTAGATCAAGACTCCTTCCCTCTTTACTGCACAGAAATGGAAAATTGTCAGAGCTACAGCTTGTCAGAAGGAGGGAAGATAAGTCACAAAATAAAACTTGATGTAGAGGAACACTTCCAAAAGTACATTTCAAAAGTACAGTTAGGGTAGTGCTCTTGGGGTAGAACAAGCCTGTGATCATGTGTGCAAGTTTTCATCTTTTAAGGGCCATTGTCTAAATACTTTCAAACACTCTTTTACTTTTTGTAGGCAATAGTCTTTTAGCATGTTTTCTTACGAAGGTTTAGTGAATTTCCTTTGCCACTGTGCCAGCAAAATAGTTTGCGTTCCACTGCAGTAACTGGTGCTGATTTTACAGAGCTTCCAGTCCAGCTAAATGTTCCCACACGGAGAGGAACAGATGTGAGAATTGATTTAATTTCCTAGTATGTGTTAGACAGAATTAGGTATATGTGTACAAAACTATGTTGGTGTTGATAAATATTTTACAATTATCTGACACTGCAAGAATACATGATATTTTACTTCTGATTGTGATCTGCATTGAATCTGTGTCCTGTAGGTCCCATAAAAATGGGAGAACCTTTCACTGACTTTCCCTGTGATAATGTTAATAAAAGAGCAATTAATAAAAATGAGCAGTAAAAATACAGAAAAATTACCAGTGCCTGTGGTGAGTCAGTTAATAAGAAAGTAAAAATAAGTGAAATAATTGCAGTGTTTGAAAAGTAAAAATGGCATGAGAGAAATGACTCAGTGGAATATTAAACTTGCTCCCTGAGACATTAGAGCACATAGCTTACAATATATTATTTACTTATGACCCTTCGGCTTACTTACTCCCATAAATACACTGACATGTTTAGTTCCCTAGTCATTTGAAGCCTTTCTGAATGAAATTAAAATGCAAATGTCTGAAAGTTTGTCAGTCAAGTGTGTGCCCCAGTAACCCCTGTATCATGTCGAATCTCTGCAGGGATTTGGGGCTGGAGGATCATTTGTAAAGTGTGAGTTAACAGATACTTTTTCCCATAGCATTTTATTAGTACAATGTATGTTAACATTTGTTAGAGAAAACAGCAGTAATCTTGTTATAATTATAAATAAGAAGCTTAAAATGTACGTCTTAGATACTTTTTTTTCTAATTAATATTCACATTTTCTAATTAATATTTTAAAATCTTTTGTTTGAGCAATGGAAATTGCAGCTTGAAAGGATACTGAACCTCACAATTTTTGTAATGCAGACACTTCAGCATGAAAAAGATCAGTTAAGTGTTTCCCAGCTTTTCTTACTGTCCCTTACAAAATAACTGTCACAAAGTGTTGTTTCCCAAATATCCTGTAATTGTTGTTAGAATGGAAACTATGATTTCTTCATATATAAGGGAAGCTGCTACAAAATTTATTCTCTTAGACCATGTCTGTGGTCAGTTAAGCCTGTGAACTAGGTTCTCCTACTATAAGGGAATTGAGGTTCACCCTGCTTTATGGTAGCTTCTGTAAATAAAAGATATGGCACTGGTGTTTCACTCCAGAATCATACTGGAATTGTGTATGAATACGAAGTGACATTTTTCTGCCACAGCCTCCAAAGAAGCACAGGAAAGAACATCCTTCTTCAGTCTTAACCATTAATTCTGCTCTCTGTTATTCCAAATGTCATTTCTGCTCTGTTCCTCCACAGCAACTTTCTCTGTGGCGGCACTGTTCATTCCTGCTCTGTTTAGTGACCTCACTGTCTTCTTACTTTTTAGTATGAGTATTAAAGTTTCACAAACCTTTATGCTAGCAACAGTCAGAAATCAAAAGTATATAGTGGAAAGTTACATTTGAACACCCTGCAAATGGGTTGTTGGAATTCACTTGTTTGTAAAATCGTACTGGTTCTGATACTTTCAATCACTGATCATTTTCCTTGACACCATGGCACTTATCATGCCCAGCCTTCCCAGGGTACAGAGCAAGAGAAAATGGATTATTCTCTCAACAATAAAAGGCGAGTCATTCGACTGGTTCTTCAGTGGGCTGCTTTATATGGAGATTTGCTACAAGAGGATGAAGCAGCAATGGCCTTTTTGGAGGTAGGAGGTGTACTGGAAAGTATTTACATAGCAAGATAAGTTGAAAGCCTGTTCAGAACATGTTGAACTCTGGTACAAAGTAAAGAGAAGTGGATCACTTCAGAGTGCAAACTCATAACTATGTTTAATTGGTTTTTAGCCGCAGTCAGTATACACAGAACAGCAGAATTTGAGCTATTGTTGGATCTCTGAAATTATCTGCTGGAGCTGCACATCCTATTGAAAGTTCTGCATGGGTAGACTGTTGAACAAGAATACATTAAGTTGCTTTTTTTGGTGGGCATTGTCTAAGCTACAGTGAGCTTTGGTTAATGTTTAAATTCTTCTACAGATTTATACTGAACTAAACCAAACAGATCTGGAGCACAAAGGCAGATTATTGGTTGCCGCCATGAGGATGATAGTTTAATTAGCACAGAAGAGCAATTAATCAACGACAGTGTTCAAGAAAGGGAGAAGTAAAACATGGGTGGAGATAAGTCTTCCCAAAATATGGATCTGAATGAAAATAATTCTCTGAATGAAGATGTTGAAAGTAGGATCAAAGGCAGGAAGACAGTAAAGGGAAGACAAGGTCACAGAAGTCAACTGCAGAAAAGATTTTAAGTAGAACAAGGTTTCAAGTGCTCCATATCATGGAGAATGTGTGTGATGCACTGGTTCCACATTTTGTCTGAGAAGAGATCATGAGCACCTCAGAAAAAAAGTGGAATACAAAGTATAGAAGCCAGAATCCAGGATTGTGCTGGAAGAGAGGAATTCAAAGCCATGACTGAAAATAGTACAGTAATAGAAATTGAAGATTAGACGGGAGATGGGCTTATGCTAGTAAGCATGGTCAAGATTGCTGGGTGATTTTATGTTTTGTTTTTTAACACAAATGAAAGAAATTGCTTTTACTATCAATAACAGTGATAAGGGAAGAATGGTTTTTTAAAAAAATCACTAGCCTACAAAAACAAAAAACCAAAAAACACCAGTTGTTGTGCCACATTAATTATGAATCCTCTTTCTTTTCTCCTTGATAATCTGAAAATGCAGTATTTGCACAAGCAGTGAGTGGCTGAACAGTAGTATAAGTAAATACTTATGTCTAGATTAGCGTTCTTTATTATCATTAAACTATCAGATGTCATCTCATAAGCCTCTATCCTTAGTATTGCCCATTTACCCCTATAGTTATTTAAAGAGTATTCTATGTCATTTACAGGAATTTTATGTATCTGTGTCGGATGATACCAGAATGATTGCAGCACTAAAGGAGCAACTTCCAGAGCTAGAGAAAATTGTAAAGCAAGTGTAAGCAAAAAATTATGCTTCCTTCTTTCTTGTTCGTTGCTCTTTTTCCCAGGAAATAGATGAAGAAAATTATTTCTTATATCTTTTAAAAGTGTGTTTTGTGAATGGCACTCAGTCGCTGCAGACTGAATGTTTTCATGCAGACTTGTTTGGATGAATGCCTGTGACCCCATCTTTCCATGTAATTCTTGCATACACCGGACTGCCTCATAGAAGCGTTGGCAGAAGGAATAAGAAATTATGTATACACCATTTAAACTATACTGCGTGCTTGCGTGAACTTCGTGTAGTATTTTCTGTGCCTTTGTTGTGATATAGCTTACCTGTAGTATCATCTAGTCTTCTTTCCTAAATACAAACAAGAAGGTGTTGATACTCTAGTTTGACAAGTGGTCTGTGTTCTTTGTGCTTTGTGCACAAAATCTTTTAGGCAATATCTAATGATACGTACTGTATTTTAAATTTTATAGAGCTGAGGAACCTAAAGCACCACAAAAGAAGGTAAGATAATTTATTTCTGTTTCCTAAATAAAAACTTTAGGATGGCAAACTTCTAAGCATCTTCTCTTTAGTAATTTGGGATTTATTAAAACAAGACATTCAGATATAACTTTTAACTTTGTGTCAAATTTTGCATTGCTACCCTTTTTCCTGCCATTGATCTTTTTTAAATTCAGATCTATACCCTAATGTTTATTCTTGCCATAATGTGAATCCTGGTGATTAATTTTCAGCACAAAGTTCTTCTGCAGCTGTTTAACACAAGTGATGACAGAGCACAGAAACGCCAACCTATCAGGGGCAGCGATGAAGGTGAGTTCCTTCTCTGAAGAGTCTTCTTGAGCCCTGGGATTTGCAGTAAAGTTGCCTCTCTGAAAGCAAAGGGTCTGAAAATAAATAACAGCACTAACAGTTTAGAAGTCTGGCCTGAAGCAAACTTTGCATTTTCTGAACCAACATTCTCCATCGTTGCTTTGAAATACTCCCGATCTTTTCTCATCTGTGTGCTATAAAGCACTGTGCTTCCTCAGAATAAGAATGTAGCAACCTTTAAAACCGGGGATGGACAAAACAGGCAAGAACCAATACAGACAGTGTCCATGCAGGTAGTGTCAGTGCAATAAGTATTTGATGCTGAAGGTCGTGTTTGAGTCCCTTTCTCTTCTGTATAGTTTGAGCTAATACGTACAGCTGTTTCACCAGAAATGCTCCTTTGTGAGATGTGAGTGGAGCAGATAATCATTCCCTGGAGCTCTGCCGTGTGGCACACAGCCTAGAAAACGGAATCTGCTCTTTTGCCCTATTGGTATTGTGTGACTCTGTGGAGAGATCAAGGTAAAATTTACAGCAGTGTGTTAGACTGTCATTTTCAGTTGTACTGGCTTTTCAAGTTGTCATTCACTTTAGGCAGGAAAAAGCACTTCTATATAACAACATCCTGAGATCTGTTCAGTGTAAACCAAATATACATTCTTTAAAACTAATATATCTGGGGATTTCTTTGCAACTGCCTGGGTCTGTCCCTCGATGGTTCTGGTGCATCTTCATCACAAAAAATACCTTCCGCTACAGAACGTTTGAACTTAAGGGGTAGCTCTTGCTACTGCACAATGATAAAAATAAGGGAACAAAACGCAAAGTCATTTATCTGAGAAAGCCAATTGCATTTCAAAAGCAGGAGGTAAATATATATGAACAGCAGAAATCTTGCCATGCATCCAGTTCCTGTTGTTCATCTCAGTGTTTCTTCTCTGTCTACAAAGAGCAAAACAATTGCTACAGCCCTGAAAGTACTACTTCTCCTGTCTGTGTGGACAGAAATTAACTGCTGCTTTCATATGACTGTACCTTTCTCATTTGTAGTGCTGCCAGCAAAGCGAGCCTTGAAAATATGTAGACAACCATAACTCCTGAGACTCCTTAGCTTGGCTTGACAGCTCAGCTGAGGGAGTATTTTGCTACCTTCTGTCTTAAATTCATGTCACGGCATGCTGCCTTGCTTTTTTCAGCCTAATGTTCTATTGTATTGATTCCTAGGTTTGTGTATAAGCATGTGAGCCAATGTGTATTGTACACTCAAGTTTTAATGAATTTTACTTCACTGTCTACAGTATTCCTGTGTCAGAAACATACTTGCCTGTAAAAAAATTACTGCAGTACAGTTTTAGTTCTGGTTGTAACCTGAACTTTATTTTCAAAACTATTTTGTGAAATGAAAAGTATTTTACTGTAATTAAGAGAGTTTTTCTGACTCCTGAAAGCAATTGTACTATTATAATATCTGTACTATTATAATATCTGGGACATAATAAAGTACCAGGTGAAACTAGCATCCATAAGTAGCATAGCAGTACTAAAATGGGAGTACTTCGTGTTTTACTGAAAGCTCTAGGAAGTCAGAGATTTCTAGGCTAGAAATTGTAGAATGTCTGAAGAATGGGGAATTATCAAAACAGTAATGACTTGTTTTTGCTTTTGTTCTTTCATTTGTGAGCAGTGGTTAACAAAATGAAAGCAGTTTGCGCAATAACATCTCTGTGATTGTTACATGCGGCATACATCATGGAATGGTTTTTCTCCAGTTCTTTTTAAGGTGTACTGCATAGACCAAACCTATACCACTATCCGCGTGCCGGTGTCTTCATCTGTGAAGGAAGTGATCAGCGCAGTAGCAGATAAGCTGGGTTCTGGAGAAGGCCTTATCATAGTAAAGATGAGTTCAGGAGGAGGTACTGTATTTCCATTATGTTAAATGTTTCTCATAGTGAAAGAGAAGGTCAGGAGGGATTGAAAAGCAAGACTAATTCAGTCGTGGTTTTATTACCGTATGCACGTTCGGCTAGTACAAGCTATGTCTGAGGCAAGTCCTGTCCACGCTGCAGGCACAGACTGCAGCTCACATGGCATACAGGGAAAATGAGCAGCTGTGTATCTGCATGTATCTGAATAGAGCTACCCCAAGTTCCCTTCAGTGTAGAACTTTCAGTTTTCTTAACAGCAGAACTATGAGGTAAACATGGATGTCGGTTTAGATGAAGAATCAGAAGCAGCAAAAAATGCTGCAGTGCTGACAGTCCCATATTGGTCCATGTCAGTCTGACCTCCATTTAGCATCTTTGTGCCAAGCCCACTGACCTGGTGTTGGCAAAGGGTCAAGAGTCAGCCCCCTACTGTAGTCTGTAGAAATGGGAGAGTGACCTCAGGGTGGGTTCTGCTGGAGAATTAGCCTTGCTAAAGTGCTCTGGTTGAGTATGATTGTGAGGACATGCAGCGCTAATGAGAGCTGTTTCGGAAGGCATTTTTGTAGACAGTGATGCCTGCCAAAAACATTCACTTCCTGAGGACTGACACCAGGCAGCTCTTGTTTTTGCAGTTGCAGCAATTTTTTATTGTCAGATTTGCTGACAGCCAAATCTCTCTCTGACAGAGATTTTTGTAAGTTACCTCATTATGTTTTCTTTACCTGCAATGTGATGTTCTTTTAGAACTGCTGCAATGAGATCTGAATACAGTTACATTTCATCACCTTCTTATGCAGTTATGTTCCAGGGAAATTTCTAGCAGGAACAGCTCTCCACATGCTTAAAGCTCAGACAAAAATGAAGAGTTGTAATGATTGCTAGGTTTTTGCAAGTAGTTCCTAGAGATGTCAGACTTCTCTTAAACTCCCTGCACAGATTGAGGCCAAGATTTTGGTTCTTGATGCCACTTCCAAATGAGACTCGCTGGGGCTGAGCTTCTGATGTTTCTTCACAAAGAGGACCTTATTGCCATCTAGTTCTGTCCTGGACATGCATTGGTTGACTGTAAAATTTGTTCCCAGAACGCTGATTTTTGCAGCTGGGTCAGTCCTGCTGTCAATTCTGCAAATATTTAATGAAGTCTTCCATTTCATGTTTACAGAAAAAGTTGTGCTCAAGCCTCATGATGTTTCAGTGTTTACAACTCTCAGTGTTAATGGACGACTCTTTGCTTGCCCGCGTGACCAGTTTGATTCACTGGTATGTATGTATGCAGTGCTCAGAAAGTTCAGCTCCTCAGTTAATTTGAATGCTTGGTATTTTTTGTATTATCAACGCTTTGGGTAGAAACTAGTGGAAATACTCACAATGAAGGACTTGTAATAGTTCTATGGGACAAGCCGTGAAATGAAAATGGAGTCATGTAATCATTTCCTAAACTAAAACAGAAATCCACTTGATCCACCTGACAGAACTTGATTCCAGTATTCTCTGTGTCATGCTGAGCATGTAGGAAGAGCTGAATATTATCACCAATACAAACAGTAATTCCTGATTACAAAATTAACTCCTGGTGGCCACAAGGATATATTAGAGAATACAGATGTTTGTAATTGCAGCATTATGAAGACTTGGTTCTGACAGTAAATTCCTTAGAATCTTCTCTATCTGAGCCCCAATAAATACTCAAAATCTCTGATTCTAACTAGAATTACAGAACATATTCCTCCTAGAATGTCTTTTTTTTTTTTTTTTTTAAAAGAAAAATTGCTTATAAGTACTTACAGTTTATACAGCTATTCTAACAATCTCATGGGGTCTGCTTTTACAGGGTTTGATTTGACTGTACTTTTTGTTCCTTTTATTTCATTAAAAACAAATGTCATTGCCAAGTCATGTCAGCATGAACTCTGTTACTCCTACCCTTGTTTCAGCCTCCTGTGTGCCTTTAACAAGCCACTTACTATGTATGCCTGATTTCTTTTATAGATATGGTAAAATCTGTGCTTTGCTGCTGAGTTCAATTTAGTAACCAGGGAATGCACATACAGCATACTGTACTTCCATGCAGGGATATGTCTTGTTCAGTTTATTAAATTCTGATGCTCCCTCAAGGTTAATTAATCCTGCTAAATAGATACCTGTGTGAGGCATTCTACTCTAAAGTGAGGTTGCATCAGTACAATGTTGAGTACTTTCATATGGCTTTGCATGTCTGTGCAGACATACCTTTGGCAGCATACTGTCTTGGCTTTCTGTGCCTTTTCTCCTCTGCTGCCTATCTACCTTGGATCAAGGCTTTAATATATACATCAACTGCAAAAGGAAAATCCAGGCGAGCGTACCCCGGTAGTGTGCAGTACAGGCATGCCAGTAACAACGAACTAGGAGAAGGCTGAGGTACTGAAGAGCTTTTTTTGCCTCAGTGTTCACTACTGACTTCTCTACACACAGCCCTTGAGCAGATTATTCAGAAGGTGAGAGAACTGGAGGATGATGCCCCTCCTGCTGTATGCGAAGATCAGGTTCATGACTACCAGGAACTGCATATTCATAAGTCTATGAGTCTGGATGCATCCCAGAGTCCTGGGGGAAGTGGCTGACGTAGTCACAGTGATCAGGTGAAGGCCCTGGTCACTGGAAAAAAGGCCGTAGAAAAAAGGGTAGAAAAGATGTCCATGGGACTGCCAACCTGTTAGCCTTACCTCAGTGCTGGGGATGATCATGGAGCAGATACTCCAGGAAGCTAAGACACATGGAAGAGAGGCAGGTCCTGCCTGACCAACCTTGTCACTGTTCATGATGGTGTAGCTGTGTCAGTGGACAAGGGAAGAGACACTGATGTAATCTATCTGGACTTCAGTAAGGCCTTTGACAAGGTCTGCCATAATATCCTTCTCTCCAAATCAGAATGAAATGGATTTGATGGATGGACCATTCAGTGGATGAGGCACTGGTTGTTAGGTCATACCGAGAGTGGTAGTCAATGGCTCAATATCCAGATGGAGACTGGGGACAAGTGGTGTCCCTCAGGGGTCGGTAATGGGACCAGTGCTCTTTAACATCTTCATCAATTATATCAACAGTGGGATTGAGTGCACCCTCAATAAGCCTGTGGATGACACCAAGCTGAGTGCAGTCAACGCACCAGAGGGATGGGATGCCATTCAGATTGATCTAGAGGACTTGAGCAAAGAGACCAGGAGAGTCCCATGAGTCTCAACAAATCCAAGTGCAGGGTCTTGCACCCGGGTCATGGCAACCTCAACTATCAGTGCAAGCTGGAGGGTGTAATGTAAGAACAGAGCACAGCCCTGCCAAAGGACTTTGGGGTTCTGGTAGATGGTAAGCTGGGCGTGAGCCAGCAACATGCCCTTGCAGCCCAGAAGGACAATTGTATCTTGGGCTGCATCAAAAGAACCGTGGCTAGCAGGGCAGGGTAGATGATCTTGCCCCTCTGTTCTGTGTTGGCGAGACCTCACTTGGGGTACTGTGTCCAGATGTGGAGTCCTCAGTACAGGAGAGACGTGGACCTGTTGGAGCAGGTCCAGAGGAGGGACGCGAAAACGATCCGAGGGATGGAACACGTCCCATGTGAGGCTGAGAGAGCTGGGACTGTTCAGCCTGGAGAAGAGAAGGTTCTGGGAAGACCTGAAAGCAGCTTTTCAGTATCTAAAGGGAATTTGTAATAAAGAAGGGGACAGACTCTTCGGCAGGGTCTGTTGTGATAGGACAATGGGAAATGGATTCAAAGTAATGGAGGGGATATTTTGATTGGACATAAGGAAGTTTTTTCAATAAGGGTGGTAAGGCACTGGCACGGGTTGCCCAGAGAGGTGGTAGATTACCTGGCCTTGGAGACATTCAAGTCAGGCTGAACAGGGCTCTGAACAGCCTGATCTAGCTGTAGTGTCCCTGCAGGAGAGTTGGACCAGATTGCCTTTGAAGGTCTCTTCCAACTCAAACAAGTCTAAGTGCTCCAAATGCTACAGTGAGCTCTGAGCAGCTACAGGACTGCAGTGTGCTAGTCTTTGTCAATTGGACAGGCTTCGATAGGAACTACGGGGTGAACACTCAGCACCTTGTATGAAGCTCTCAGCACTGCACGACAGAATTCATCTCCTTATCAACTGCATTTTTTCAAAGAGGTATAAACAACTTCAAAAATCTTATGACCTTCCTCCCTCCCAATTTAATCCTTTTATATTCTGGTTTCTTGCTGCAGCCTATTGGGTGCATTTATTTGTATTGCACTTGACAGTTCCCATGTGAATATTGTTCTGGATCAGACAAATTTGCAAGTATGCAGTGAGTTTACATCTATGTGCTTCTTTCCTAGTCTTGGAAAACATGTGTTTGTTATGGTAACAGCTATGTTGTATTTGTTTCCAAATAGGGGAAATAAGCCCGAAGTCTTATTCCACAAATTTCCACGCAATAAGATTTTCTACACATAACTGTATTTTTCATTCATACTTTGTCTTCAACTGAAGAAACTTTTGGGTTTATGCAAATCCCAGGCTGTAAGGTTGATGGCTGTCCTGAGGTTTTTCTTAAGATAATGTTATACTTAAATACTTTATTTAAAAAATTGTAGATGGATATTTAAAGGCAATAATGTCTGTGGGTAAGTTTAATTATTTTTAATGATATGTATATTTAAATAACATCATATTTGTATATGATGGAATTTGACATAAAGGCTTTCCCTAGCAAGAACTCAAACAGAAATAAAGCTACAATACTGTGTATTGTTGATGTATTAATCCAGTCACTTTTTTTCTGTAGGTAATAGAATATTCCTTTATAGAAGACAGTTGATTTAATAAGCTCAATTTTAGTGCTACAGTACGTAAATATGGCCTGTTAATCTTCCAGACTCTATTCAGTTGCTACTCAGAAAGGAGCCTGTTGACAATTCCCTGCTCTGCAATTAACTAACAAAGACCTTGTAAGACATAGAGAAACTTGTGAGTGAACTCTACTGCCCTCTCCTGGAAACAAAACAATTAAAACGTGGGTTTGCAAGGAGCTTTACTGATGTTTTCCCAATGGAAATTTCAGAATGCATGTGAACTTGCAAGATTGTTTGTTAGTGTTTAGCCGGGGCTGGCTCAAATCTGTTGACCTTAATATATACAGCAGGTTAATTCAAAAGTGCCTTGATCTCAAGCCATGTTTTAAATCTCTTCAGTGTAAGATCTACTTATGTGCAACACCGTAGATCACATTACTTTTATTGGATGGTATGGAATTGTCTTTCGAAAATACTTTATACTTGAACGGTATAAAGAATTCTTTCTTAAAGAATTCTTTCTTATAAGACCGCATGTTTATAATTTTCATTACCGTAATGAGGAGTTTTGCAATCAGGTAATAGTGCATCGTGGTACTGACAAAGAGAAAGTATGAGCATGTTTTAAATGCCTCACATAAATGAGCAGAAGATCTTGCAATCACTGCAGATGTCTGAAATATGGTGGGTGTAATAATTCTCATTGGTATGGTCAGTAATTTACAGAAGTATCTGGCTTGTGCTTTGTGACTCAGTTGTTTGTGTATGTGAAAGAGGAAATTGATAACAAAAGCTTTGTGAACAGACCTATGCTCCTAAACAAATAAGCATGCTTAAGGAGCAAAACGCACATTATTTCTGGCTTCAAATTCTAGAACAATGCTAATAATAACATACTGACAACAGTCTCTCTTACTTCCTTACAGTACCTCTGAAGTAATTTTAGAATTTCACTCAGCATCCTCTGCATAGTGGTTTTTTATTTTTGCATAGGACTTCTCTTTTCCTAATGCCAGCCTGTGCAAAACAGCAAATTTCAGCTTTCCTATTAGAAGCAGGTGCAGGGAAATGGTCACACTGAAAACAAACAAACAGAAACGTTATGGAAGAAAAGCTCCAATCATGTAATTTAGCATTTCTAAAATATTTTTTCTGTTTGTAGACACCGTTACCAGAACAAGAGGGACCATCAGTTGGTACGGTTGGAACATTTGAGCTGATGAGCTCCAAAGACCTCGCACATCAGATGACAATTTATGACTGGGAGCTCTTCAACTGTGTGCATGAGGTAAAAAAAGTCTATCTATTCAGATTTAGAATCTGTCAGGAAATGTTTAATTGGTGCGTTGTATGGTAGGTATGTTCAGTACCTGCAAATCTCTGATCTTGATTTTCAAAAATACTGCCTACAAGTTTTGAAAGCACGAGGCATTCTTTGTCTGATTTTATCTTTGCATCTTTTCTATAAAAATTCCCCCAAACACATGCTGTTTAAGTGCATTTTATTCAAGATATTAAGCTATTTATGCATAATCTATAGTTACGCTTTTAGTATGCTTCAGCTATTGACTGTTGGATTGGAACCAAAGTTCTTGTAATTCGTGCAACAATGAATGTAAACTGCAGAGCAAGTTTCAGGCTAGTGTAGGAAGTAGATACCTACCTGGTTACTGTTTTTACCTTCTTTCCACTGTCCAAAGTATAAGATTTCTAAGAAAAAAACTAATCCCAAACGCTTTTCTTTTTCCTAGCTGGAACTGATCTATCACACTTTTGGAAGGCACAATTTCAAAAAGACCACAGCAAATCTGGATTTATTTTTAAGAAGATTTAACGAAATTCAGTTCTGGGTGGTCACTGAGATTTGTCTTTGCTCTCAACTCAGCAAGCGTGTGCAGCTACTGAAGAAATATATTAAGATTGCTGCCCAGTAAGTACACAATCATCTATGAGCTGGAAATGAGGCTGAATATAGTAAATTTGTTGCTACTGTCCTTTTTCTGTTTGTTTGTTTTTGTTTCCAAGAAGCCACGCGTTCAGAGGTTAAAACGTTTTTATTCAGTAATTCTGTTTCCTTACCGTGTGGTATAGAAGTGGTATACATATTTCTGTCTTACTCTTCATTGATCTTTTATTTATGAAAATCTCTGGATTTTTAGGGCTATGCTTTCACATCGAGTTTGTGAGTAAATATATACTTTAGCTCCCGAAGAGAATCCATCATTTACCCTTAAGCACATTAGGAAAAACTAATTTTAGTGAAGGATATAGTATTGAGATGATGAGGCTTGTGCAGCTGCAGGTGGTGATCACTTTTACCTTCTTCCTTTGCACTTTGCAATATGTTTATTACACTTCTCACCTGTCATTCACTGTCTGAACTAAGTTCACTGAGGCATGCAGTGAGGAGCTGCTGTTCTTAGCATCTGTCTGAGACTTTGGGTGTTGTTAGTGGAGACTTTAAGCAGTGTTACGGAACAAAGCAGTCCTTAGTTGTTGGTAAACCATGAATTTTAACATATGTTGCACTCCTTGGTGAAGTAGTGTGAAGAAATTACAGCTGTGATGTCTCTGTCCTCACAGTTCGTGATTCCACATGGCTGAAATCAGTGTTCACATCAAAACTATGGCTCAGCATCCTGCTCTGCTGCGGGCTGAGCCCTGCTCCTCAGTGCTGCTTCCTTCCTGGGACTTGCTTCAGGCCCTCTGGAGGCTGCGGGTTCCAAGAAGATGAAGATTTTCAAAATCTGGCAGTGTGCATGCAGGATCCGGTTTCTGTGCAGAACAGTGAACAGCATTTACCTCTTTAGCTTCTAAAAATAAGCGTGCTGCATATTCCATGATCCTGCAGCCGGGAGAGGGCAGTGGCAGCCGCACACAGCACAGGGAGCTGGGGCCTCTGCTGAGCTCAGAGGCATGTAGCAGGGAAATGGTGAAATATGGGAAATTGAGATACAATAGTCATTTCCATAAACACTTGAAATCGAGTACCTGAAAAATACAGTTAAATATCTCCTTAATAAGCCGCCCTAGCCAGTGAGTTCCTCAGTGTCATGAGGTTAGCCCTATGCTATTTACAACAGCTTGACAACCTCCTGTTTACTTCCATGTTTCTGGTATCACTACAATGCTAAAAATAAATAGCTAAAAGTGGCTTGCTCTGTCGAGTCCTCTTTGTCTCCTGGATGCAGAGAAAGCCAAAGCACAAGATCTGCCGAAGCACAGACGGAGCAGGCAGGACTGATTGCAGGGTGGGAAAGGCACTGGGAAGTTCTGCCAGGCTCCTGCCCCCGGCGCGGGGCTGCTGTAGTAACAAGTGCTATAGCATGCCTGAGACAAACACTGCACCCGAGTCTGAGGGGAGAGAAAGCCAAGAAACTGAATCAGCAGGTGGGGGCCTAGGCCTCCAGGCAAGATCTGTAAGGAAGTTTTGCTTGCAAAGACCCTTGAGACCTTTACCCTACCTGGAACTAAAAGGCTCATTAGAAAAGTGTCTGGTGCAGTTCAGTGCTGCACAACTCATCTTGCATGGCAGGTGGTAACAAGATGCCATGCATATACCAATTTTCAAAGATAGCAGTTGTTGAGAGCCCTGTTTCGATTCTGTGACAGGGGGCCCAGATACCATTGCAGGAGGCACATTGCTCTACATCTGCCCCTAGCACACCCTGTGCTGTGTATTGCCTGGTGCCAAGCCCTGGCTCCCAGTGCTGTGCACACATGCTGTCAGTTCCAGAAGCTGTTGTTGCCTTTGCATCTGCTGGGAAAGGATGTGGAGGTTACCAGGTTCATCTTTTCCCTCCAGCCATTGTAGGATCAAACTTTGAAACAATGAGAAGAAGCAAACCATGTTTCCTGTAGTGAGTTCTTCCCACAGTAACTGCATTTGAAAGGCCTTCTAGGAAGTACTTGCACAAACTTTTGTGGATAGCCACAGACACTGTATGCATTTCCTCTTTGCAGATACACCCACAGGCTATTTAGAAACTTTCCTGTGCATCACTACACTCAGACACTTTCACCTAGTTTTTGAAAAATGTTCTTTCCCTACACATGCATGTATTATAAGCCCAAGGAGCCTCTAAGAAATTTTTGAAGTGTATGTGTGTGTGTAGAGATAATAAGATAAATCTGCTTATGTAAGTACTGAGAAGTTTTAAACATACTTGTGCTGGAGACAAGAGCACATGTTTGTTTATATACATGTTGACAATTTGTAGTAATGCAAAGATGTTTCCAATACAGTCATTTCTGGGAGGCTGAGGAACCTCTGCTCCAAACACACCATGGTGCTTGTGGAGAATCCATTTACTGACATTTTGCAGGCAGAACATATGCACCACTGCCAGTGGTGCCACACTGCACTGTTTCTCATTACAGTGTTCCTCTATTTGGATCTAAACTATTCAGTGTAGAGCCCGCAGAATTTACAGAACGTTTGGTACACAGAATCTTAAACCTAGATTGATTCTAGGGTCTTAGTCAAATGGCACTGCTTAGCAGGATATTTAGCAAACTTTCCTTTTTAAAATGAAAGATAAATTCAAATTGTATATTGCAGATTTGCAGCTGCCTGCATTTGAGCACTACTGATGTGTGCTACTAATTATTTTTATTATGCCAGAATTTATTCTCAGCATCACAAACTGCAGACAGATCTCCGTTTCTGGATTTAGTTGTGCTTAGGGAAGAGCTTATCACCAACAACCTATCCTGGTTGCTTTTCATCCTTATTTCTCCTCAGATCCACTAACAAGGCACTCCCTAACTTGCTCTAGTCACAATAATTTGGAGTAGCTTTAGCATTTCAGCTTATCTTCACCAATCTTACTTGGCTGTCCCTAATCTGATGTGGGAGAATTTGTATAAGCAGCTCTGCCTGATGCTGTGAGTGTGCAGCAGTCTCCTACAGGCAGACCATCAGGTGGGGAGAGATTTTTTCATATGCTCAGTGCTCACACTGGGTAGACACAAGTGAGGTCCAGATCTAAAGGACTCACCTCTTCAATATATCAAGTCTGGTGAAACAGGGGGACAGAAAGAGCAGAGCTCATGTGGCATTTATAGAGTCAGACAGTAGCGTTTGATGATTATACTAATTTTATGTGGAGCTGAGGATGCCTCAGAGGAGCTAAGAGTGTCAGTAGTTAATTGAAATTCTCAAACCATCTGAGAAATGTAGGTTAAATCTTGTGGAAGCTTTCTTCGAAAACAGCAAAAGAAGCAGAGACTGAGATTCTGAAATCAGATTTTGGGAATTAGTTGTGGAAAACAGCAAGTTATTTGCAGGAACCTTGTAAGATGCAGATTTGTGTGGCTTTATTCTCTGTCTTCTGTCCCCACTGAGTAAATGAGCCATGCAGTGCATGCAGTGCAGTCATAGTCAAGGAACTGTTTGAGCTTCTCCTGTCAGAGCTTGACTGTGCCGACTCCTGCATATGGTGTACTGAATCTTCCATAATTACATAATACATAATTACATAAGTTACGTTTTCCATCTTTTCTGACTGGTAACAACAATTCTCCATTGCATTAGGGATAAAGGTTGACCTAGAGCTCCTACTGCCTCGGACCTCATTAATGATGCTGGTAGCAAATGGTAGTTCTTTGCCTGAAGCATCCTAAAAAGTTCCAGAATATACAAGTACTATTTAGAAGCCATACACAGCAAGAAATCATTGACACACAAGCATCTCTAGACAGCTGGTCTTCTCTTTAAAAAGACACAGTGCCCTTGTAAACTGCAAGGAAGATCTTCTAGGGACAGCCTCCAGCATTCATAGCTGTTTTTGGAAGCTGTCAGCAAGTTCTTCTGCAAATGGGATTCTAAAGCAGTTGCTTCCACTGGTATTTCTGGGGTCTGGGTTGAGCCCAGATCCGATACTGTCCTTCTGGATGGGAAGGAACTTCAAATACTCCTTTAATGTCTTGCAGATGCTGGCACACAGTGAAGTAGGAGCAGGAGGTTGTTTTAAGAGGGAGAGTAAAGAAGTCTCACAGTGAATTAATGCCATAGCAGGGTAATGGTGCATTGCTGGTCAGAGCTGCAAAGCTCCTGTCAGGTTATGTTGGGTTTCTGGCTTAGCTCCCTTCAGTTTGTCTTGTGTACTTCTGTTCCTACTGATGCTTACAACTTAAAACTTTGTGTTTCAGCTGTAAAGAATACAAAAATCTGAATTCCTTTTTCGCTATTATTATGGGACTGAGTAATGTTGCCGTGAGCCGTCTTTCACTGACATGGGAGGTAAGTTGTAGCTACAGCCCATTTCCAAGAAGTTTGACTGGTATGCCTGCTTTTAGTTAGCAAAAACATGTTACGACTTTATTATAGGAAATACTAGATCTAATAATTCAGGTCCTGAGCAGAAGCCTTTAACTTAGGGTAATAATTTTTACTGATAAGGCAGTATACCTGTAGGTGTGCTCAGTGCTCACAATCAGTTAACAAGTGTGACAGCACCAGTTTTAGTAACTAAATCATCCAACAGGATAAGCAGTGCAGCCTCTTACATCAGCCCATCCCCTCGTTGCCTTAACTAGCCATTTGTTGAGTTCACTCACATGTTGTTCTCTAAAATCCATCCTCTATTTGCACATATTATTTTCTGATCCCTATATGGACTCTGCTACCCTAATAACATATGGATTCTGTTTTCTCTCTGGTATGTCCGCTTGATTACTGTCAATTTGATCTGCACTCTCAGAGCTTCCACTTGTTTCTGTGGCTTTGTTCTTTTCTTTGTGAGCATCTAGAAAGGGCAGCGTCCAGCAGGATGAGACAGTAAGCATGTGTAACCACTAGGAACATTCTGGTTGTCAAAAGCAGTGCAGATTTGAATGTGCATGTACTTCCTTCATTAGAAATGGAAATAGTTGGCACGATGCAACTGAGACCAGAATTTGAACACCTAAAAAAGGAATTTAGACTAACATGTCTGAGAAAGCACCAGCTTAATCTGCAGTAGTACATGTTGAAAGTAGTATATAGAATCAGTGCTGAAATCAAAGATTTGCAGATCAGTTTCAAAAAATAATGAACTTTCATTTGTGGGTAGAGAGAGGGGTAGTTGGGAGAGCCAAGGCAGTATGAAGACAGAAGAGGTACCTGGAGTTACCTCAGCAGTATGAAGCGGATGCAGGTTCTGAGCTGTGGGGGACACACGTCTGTTAGCATTAGTGAACCTGAGCTCAGGAAACGTTATCAAGTGGTTGTGTAGGGCGGTCAGTCAGTTTGCCAGGAGAATCTCTGCAGCTTGATGTTTAAATCTTACATGTGTACAGATTATGCTAAAAAACAAACGTATAAAGACCTGATTTTTGCTGTATTGTCATGCATTTACATTAGTTGCACGCACAAATTAGATATTTGCAGGTGCAAATGTCCAATTATACCACTTATTTCACAAATACCTAATCTGCATGCATATGCAAACGAGGCAGACAGTTGTTCACACACATCATTAAAAATTAGGCCCTTGCTGTGGCACACTGTAAATATCTTGCTAGGGCACGCACTCCAAATGTAGAAAGTACTAAAAAAAATCATCTCTGCACCATAAAGTCTCATAATCTTTAAATGTTGCTCGTTGCCAATATTAGTTTATCAAAACGAGAAAGCTGACATTGTCTGAGTGTGCATTAAAAGTCACTCTGATTTCTGAATAATTTATAACACATCTTATTGTCTTTATAGAAAAATATCGTTTAATATGTCTATTACTAGTATAGTATACTATATATATAATAGTATGAGAGGGAAAAATATTTACTAACAGCCATTTCATCCTATTTGCTGTGCAACCAACTGGCCACATTTATTAGTGTCGGTACTGTGAGCTAAAATCTATTCATTATCTTATGGCCTAGAAAGCACTAGAGGCTGCTGGGCACATCGAGAATGCTGATGTATTGTCATGACCAGAAAACCTTCTGGAAATGCCTAGGGATGGACTTGAATGTTGTGAGGGCAGTTCCTTGTAGGTATGAATGATGAAGCTGAGCCACCCCTTCACAAGCTGTGTTTAATTTATATTTTGTGATAGACTGTAGTGGGGAACGTCCTGAAGCCACTCACTAAACTTCCACTTCCATTCTGAATTCAGTGATGGCAATGTAAACCAAACAAAAATCTGAATCTAAACATCCCATAGGAGTACATTCAAGTTGGGATTTAGATCAGGATGCAGGTTTCATGGCTGGTCCCGTCTCTATTTATAATCCGGTTGCTAGGAGACATGTTGTATTTTAGATTAGCACATTGTTAGAAATATCTGGCAAAAAGAGCACTTTCCTGACTTAGGGCGTTGTAGAAGGAACTAGCATTTACAGTAAAATTACTGTACTAATTGGATTTAATTAAGGTTTGCTATTTTTGTTTTTCATTAACAGAAACTTCCAAGCAAGTTCAAGAAGATCTATGCAGAATTTGAAAGCTTAATGGTGAATAGCAATAGATCCCTTATTCTGTGCACAATCTGAGCTAATTCAGTTTCTGAGTAACTGATTTGAATTCCTTGATTCAGAACATTTTATATGCCCTTGTTTGACTTTAAGAATTTTATGATCCCATTTTAGAGCTGCTAAAACAAGTATGTATGACTAATAAATTATACTCTTAGGAACCTACTCTGAGAGAACGTATGTATCACTCAAAGTTAAACTGAGAAACTCTGAAAAGCTTTATTGCATGTTTTCCGATAGCACATGTGGGAAATTATATTTTACAACCTGGATTTTTCCAGGCAATGCATTTAATGTTACAGCATATGCAATACTGGCTCTGCAGCTGCAATGGAGGAGGTAAAATCTTCAGTCCTTTTATAAACAATTTTTTCATAATCACCTCTTCCCTTGCTATTTGGCATGAAAAATGTTTGTATTCAGCATGTAAATGGAATGGGAAAATGATAAAAGGCTTAGCTTGCAGATGCACTTTTAAAGCCACACGAGAAAAGAGCGATTTTAATAAATGCCATGGCATCTAAATGAATGCATACAGTGTCTTAATACATGTAATAATACATATTACTAATTATTTTATTTTTTTCTTAAGGATCCATCAAGAAACCATAGGGCCTACAGACTGACAGTAGCTAAATTGGATCCTCCAATAATTCCTTTCATGCCTCTACTTATAAAAGGTAAGCTTGTATGCTACCAGAACTATTAACTTGAAAGCTATTTGTCAAATATTTGAAGAGTCAGAGTAAAAAGCAGCAAGAAAAAGCAAAAATCAATCTCAGTGTGGGGTATGATCTTTTTCTGTTACAAAAAGTGTGACACAGAGTCAGGAAAAAAATGCTTTGGTGCATCTGAATATTATACCTCAATTTTACTAGCCTCAGAAATGCTGTAAATGAAAGCCTAAATGTTTTACTTTTACAGCTGCTTTGATTGTTGTAAGAAATAGATAAAACGTTCTGTTGTTTTGTTTCTGTTCCATTGTTTCTGTATGCCATGATTCAGTTATGGGCTTTAATGTGTCTTTTATTCCCATACAGACATGACGTTCACTCATGAGGGAAATAAGACACTCACCGACAATCTAGTAAACTTCGAAAAGATGGTATGTATTACATTTTGAAATGATGGTTGTGGGATGAAAATTTAAAAAAAAAAAAAAAAAAAAGCCTTCTTATTCTCCTCTTCAAGAGTGAATTTTGCAGCAATGACTTCTAGAGCCAGAGGAAGGGAAGGCAGCTCCTAGAGCTGGCAACAACAGTGCATTGTGCACAGAGCCTGTGCCCTTCTGTATTTCTGGAAAACCTCATGGAGGTAGAAAAGAAACTGCCCACTGAGCCGTGCACAGCCAGAATGTTTCCTAGGAGAGGCAGCAGCAGTGACGGGAAGCAGAGCTGTTAGAGGCGGCTTTTAACAGCCAGTTTGAGACCATGCTGTGATTTAACTGCTGTTCCTTCAAACAAGACTGAACTGCCTCGGGCTGGGGCAGTTCTGCATTGCTCCTCGGAGAGTGAAAGGAGCTTTAATACAGAACATGTACATCTTATTTCCACTTTAAGAAGTGGAAAGAGTTTTCTATGACTTGTTTGCTTTCTTATTGGAAAGAGATCAGTGACAATAGGTTTGATTTATTTTTTTAAATTTTATTTATTTTAAATTCTGCACCCAAGCTCTCATCATTTCAAACACTATCAAAAACTGCAGGCACGCATAGGAGAGATCTTGACTGAAACTCAAGTTTCTCAGTAGTGAGAAGAAATTTTCTTGGCTAATAAGGCCACATTCTCAATTAATGTGATTAATGGCACATAGATCTGAGTCCCAGTGTTAGCCATGCTCAACTACGAGCAACCAAACCTTGCAAAACCAAACCTTGACTTTCTCTGTCTGCAGTTAAACTCCATTCAGCAGTGCTAGACTGTACCTATCTACTGTGGCACCTGTGTCTACTTGTTCTAAGTACTACAGCAACCACATCCACTGCACTCCTGAGGAGCTTTGTGAGCTGTGATCTTTTTCCAAATGGAAAAAAAAATGAGAACTTTCAGCTCTTTAGAAAGCTTCATAGAAAAGTGATTATCAATGAGTCCTAGGGTGGAAATGCCATTCTACTTAGCTGAGACTCTCATGTGTGTAAATGGTTGTACTAATGCCTGCGTAAGGGCCTGACCTCACTTTTCAGTAATGAAATATGTAATTGCATATGCAGACGCTGTTAACAATTCCTTCCTAAGGAAGGAATTTCCTAGACTGCCTGTTCTTGTTAGACAGATAAATATAAATAAGTGTAGATGAGAAGTATTTGTGGTAATACAAAGGGATCTCAGACTTGACTGGAGCCCCACCAAACGATGGGGATGGTAACGGTATTGTTAGAACCATCTAAATCACTGGTTCTCTACCTTGCTTGGCCTACTTACATGTCCCAGGGCCAAGAGTGAAACTTAAACTTAAACTGACCTATATGTAGGCTGCTGCAGATCTGCCCTTCTCACTCATATCTGCACATACCTTTATCTTGAAAGTAGAACAAGAAACAAATCAGAACGTGGTTTTACTAGTAGCACCCAAAGGTTTGAAACAAAATTTTATACTGAATGAATACAGTATTACCTGTTTTGATCAGTAATCTGAGCTTCAACTATTTCACTTAGGAGAGGAAACTGAAGTTCAGTTGTTTTATTTTTGATGCCGTTTATTTTTCAAAGAATTAAAATATCTCATGCTCCTCCACACATGAGGGCAAGGAATGTTCTCCTTGCTCAGACCTCTAAGCCTTTTTTTAGTTAGTACTGTACCTAAAGGCTCTTTCTTCTTTTTCTCCAGGCCTTACTACAGGTGTATATTGTGCTTTTTTACTGCTCTCTACTGGCTATTCTGCATGTGTCTATTGCTTCTCTCAACACTTAGTTCTTCAAAACAGCATGTATCTGGATTGCACTAACATAACTCATTCAAATCCTAATGTGAGCCTGGCAGTTCTTAGATTTTTGCCTGTGCCATCAGGTCAAGCAAAAAAAGACCTACTGTTAAAACTCAGTCACTACCACCTACTTATGTTAAGCTTACAACAATCATATCCACAAATAATTGCCAGCTATTAACTAGTGAAGACAAGACAAGACAAGACCATTCAGTCAGATAACTCGCAGATAAAGATACTCTTTATCAAGTATAAAATCAAAGTAGTTCTGTGATGTTATTCTACTCTTTTCAGGAGAAAAGTAGAAACCGGATTTCATCACAGGAATTATGACCTGCTATTTGTCATTTCTGCATGTTTGTTCTAGTGCATGTTATTCTGCTCCAAATGGAGGTATCTCTAAACGTTGCTAGGAACCATTCTATTACTGATCTGTCTAAAACATCTTCATTTTTTGCAAAATGATTTCCCTTGAACTTAACTTCGACGCTTGCTTAAATTTATGAATAAAAATGTCCAGGTAGTTCCCACTGGTGGTGCCATTTTCTGCTGTAGGAGATTGGTCTCTCCGTTTCTTGTGTAAGTAGTGATGAAACTGAGAACAGCCGAGGGCATTGTATCTGCATTCTCACCACAGAGATCTGATCCCGACAGCTGATGTGCTGCTGACAACTTTATTCCTGTAACTGGCAGCCAAAAGCAGAAGTTTGATCTGGTGGCAACCTTCAGCTGAAACTGAAGCTTCCTTTAAATCTTTTATGTTTCCTGATGTTCCTGCTGTTGTTTATATTAAACGATGCATCTTGAAACATACAGGAGCTGTCAGGCAGTGTCTGAGCCAGGAATTCTGTCAGTGCCAGAAATTGTGAGGCCCGGTTTCCTCAGAGTTTTTGCACCATGGCTGCCTGAGCTCTGCTTGGAGCTTTCCTCGAGGCTGGGGCTTGTGTGCTTTCTTCATGGCTGCGGAATTCTGCACGAATAGGCTTTTGTCATAACATAGGAACTTACAGCCTTTTCCCTAAAGGGGACAGAAGAGGCCCTTTATGTGATCCTTCTCCATAGCTCTGTGTTTTCACAGAAAATTGGTAGGAACTTCCTTATGATTGAAACTTTGGGCTTTTTCTCAAATTTGACAAAATTACTCAGAGGAAGAGGGGAAAACAGATTGATGTTAAACACATAAGCCTAATTTGTTTGCTTATTTTTAGAAAGTCAGACTAGAAGGGAAAGGAACTAAGTGCAATTTTTCCTGCTGCAGTTCTCTGTGAATCAGTCTTTTCAGAGGCAATGTTGAGGGGACATTGCTCCACAGAGCATCACCAACTTTTACCTGCTGCTATCTTTGTGACTCCCTGCTCCTTCTTCCCCTTGCCCATCTCCTGACCCCCATGGAAATCTCTTAGCTAGGAGTGGCTGTGATGAACAGGAGATAGGGAAGGTAAACCAGGGAAGAGAAAGCAATGTGTGATAGAGCCATAGTTATGTGCAAGCAGGGAAGTTTGTAAGCTGATCCAGGTAATCTGTACGTGATGTGGGCAAGCAATATTTAATGCCTCAGAAATATGAACACTTTTTGTATTTGCTATGCTTTTTGCCATGTCACTTTGTTTCATGAAGGAGGCAGGAATATGGAAGAAATGAGAATTTGCCCTTAAAATCCAGCCTGAAACTGGCTTTTGTAAGTAAGTAGACAAAATAAATTTCTGCTATTAGTAGTATAAGTGTTTTGTAAAAGATTTGTCTTCAGTACCAAAAAAGACATTGTTTTAGAGCAATACTGAAGTTCTTCTAACTATCTCACTGTAAAAAGCTGATATAGACAAGTGTTGCTTAGATGTGCCTTCCACATTCTCTTTGACCTTGTGTGGTAAAAACTACCTGCATCTTTTCCCCACTTAGTAATAAGTGCTGCTTTATAAGGCACATATCTGTACAAACTGAAAGATCTGTTGTCATAGAGGACCGAGGAATGAATAGGCTTGTAAAATTTTCTGAATGCTGCAGTTGTAGTTTGGCAGGTTGAAGATCTGTAAGCAGGTGAAAGTATGATAAAAGATATTCATAGATAGCAAACAATTTATGATCTGGAATACACATTTGTCTTTTAGTTCCATTAATGACCCTCTTTTCACATGAAGAAGAGCCCCCCAAAAAGCTGCTAGATGTTTTAGTTCCTACAAACTGTATAATATCAACAAAAGTGGGACAACTTGCAACCTGTAAGGCACTAATATGGACGTAGTAATATATCTGTGATTCTCCTTAGAGACAGGCAATGCTTCATACAATTTTTCTTTATCTTCTTGACTGCACAATTTTGTCCCCATCTTGGTTGTACAGTCCTGCTCTCTAACTGCCATTAATGAATTTTGTATTCATAGAGAGAAGGAAGATGCAGTTATTTAGGAACTTTACTGATGTCATTTCTCAAACCATCAGACAGCCTGAACTTTCCCTGGCACAATCTCCATGAAGCATGACTGCGCAGCATCTCAGAAATGGCACCTGTAGAGGGAGCAGAAGTCACAAAAGTGCTCTGAAACCGTTGACCTGCCGTGACAGCTCAAGGCAGTGCCATGATGCTGGTCAATGATTCTTCTTTTTGTCAAACTTCTTCACCCTTCAGGTGTGAAATGAGGATTAGAGAATCCGTGCATATTGGTTTTCAGGTTTTGTGGAGATGAACAAAAGGGAATTCTCACTCTGATCCTTATGCAAAAAAGGGCAAACATTCTTTCATTTTTGGAACATAAAGATTATGCAAAAAGTGTGTGACTAAAGCCCTTACTAGTTTTCTATGGCATGTATGAATATGTATAACATTTTAAAACCTTGGTTGGGAATGGATTAGAAGATAATGTGCTGGCCTGCTGCCACTATTCCAGATTGCATAAAACTTGAAAGGGTATTGTTGTGTATATATAGCATGCTGGTAGTTGCAGTTGCTTGTTATATTATGCAGTTGATTCATTTCAGAAAGATACATATTTCGTCTTGTATGGCTTTCTGATAACGGTCTTTCTTAGCACAGTGAGTAAACAGAGGTTTATTTTTGCAGACATTGACTAGAGGTAATCCTCTGAAGAGAAAAAAAAAAAAAAAGGAGCTGGCAATTAAACTTCTGTTTGACCATTTTCTCTGTATGTTTCCAGTTTCCTTGCCTCAAAAGAAGAGAATCCAATTTATCTGCATGATTCAGAAAGGAAAATTCACTTCATGTGCTGATTTTCTGTCCAATTCACACCTTCCAAAGAGGAGAGTTTGGGTTTATATTAGATAGTGAAACAGCTCTTGAAAAAAGCAATGTGAAAGGAGATCTTGAAGGATGTACAATACTCCAGAATCTCCCTGTTTCGCTACAGTGTTCTTTTCTGGCCAGAGTTCCTCTGCTTTTTTCTGCAGTAACGCCCACTTCTTTACTCCTTTGTGTTTCGTCATTGCCGGGATATTTCTGAATGCACAGATCAAATAAGATTATCGCCAGGAACAAGCAAACTAACTCCTTAAAATTAAAACTTTCAGCCAACTGAAGGAGACGAGGCGGTTCAGCCCTTAACCAGAACTCAGAGGAGTTCATTGTCATTTCTGTTTTCCTTGCCAGTAATTATTATGAATGTTTCTCACATAAAGGAAACAAAGAGTAAAATTATTTCACAGAACAGTCTTTTTGATAAGTGTAAGTTTTCAATGAAGAAACTTAATGCTAAACTAATAAAAAACTGAGCATGCAGCCTAGCTTCAAAGCCCATTTTTAATTGAGGCTTCAAAACTTAAAACTTTACCAATATTAACAATTAGGGTATATATATTGACAGTCCAACTAGAAAGCACATCAAGCAACACCAGAAATCTTCATGAGAATGAACTGTACTTAGGAAAGCACCTCCTTTGAGTTAGACACTCTTGACACTTTATCAGGTTGACAGGTCCAATCCAACTTCATGATCTTTCCTTTAAGCAGTTATTTTGGAGAAGAGCTTCTTGAAATAATACATTTGTCAGAGACAAATATGAAAGCACAGAGTTATAAAACATTCCTGTTTTCATGTTCCTGTTGTTTCGATTTTTTTTTATTAGGTTAGACTTGAAGAACCAACACGGTAATGCGCAGTGGTTCTGTCTCAATCCACTGTTATAATGAGTGCTTACCCTTGAGTATTTAGGAGGTTCCATCAAAGTCAATGGGGCTTATTCATATGGTTAATGCTAAGCACATATGAGAATGTTTGCAAGATAAGTGCCTTAGAAAATCTGTTTAGTAATAATGGCTTGAAGAATTATGAAAACCAGCATACCATGAAAGTGACTCTTACTTGAAATCTACCTATTTTCCACATGTAAAACCATATGACTTTAGAAGCAAAGTAAGCAGACTCATCCAAATTGCCATGATCTTTTGTAAATTTGTGTTACAAAGTATTTTTTCCATCAGCTTCTGAGTGATGGCATTTCATCTGATTACAAAATGTGCAGTCTACAAAAATGTAATATGTATCACTAAGCATTTCCACCAGCCATAACATTTTGGATCTTGACAATGCAATAAAATGTCAAAAATTATTCATCTGGTGTGTGTGGAAGGAATGTTTTACATTAGTGCTTCCCATTCTTGGAATGATACTGATATTTATTTATCCTCTTTCACTTAAGATTATAGTTGTGTATGAATTTTGAGGAACATACAGGTTAACTGTTTGCTAGTAACAAATATATCATTTTGTTGTGTAAGAACTTGTGAATCTCACGTAAAATTTCTAGTAGGTATGAAGCAGCCTTGTGAAAGTGTGCTATGTTAAAATACTAAACTTTGTTGTGATTATTGGATGATGTTAAAATGTTTGCTGGAGCAAACATTAGGCTCTGGTTAACTTTTCCCTGTTCTGCTAAACTTTATTTAAGCAAAAGAAACTGAAATAAAGGCTCAAAAAATCAGTGAATGAATAAAACCTTCTTGTGAAGGGAATTCAGTGCTGAAGTTTCAATTTATTTAATATTGTGAAGAATAATTCTAGCCAGCACTGGTGGATAGTGCTGTTAATTACAAAAGTCAGTTAAAATCTTGCAGTCCAGAATTAAAGCTGGAATGTTTTGCTTCATGACTTAGCATCATTTCTTCTTAAAAACTTTTGCAAAATAGCATCTGATTTATCAGAGCAAAATATATTGAACAGTTTCTTATTGAGTGAAATGATGCATACTGAAGAGCAAGCACAGCCAAAGAGAACTGAAGTGAGTTCTGCTTTTTTGTGAATTGCCAGTAGGAGTATCCATCAAAAATGAATCTGCTTCTCATTTGGATCAGATACACTTGTGCAAGATAACACTGTTTGTTTGATGAAACCTGCCCAGGACCACAATACTAACCGTGTCCATTCCCACCTGTGAGTTCAGCATGCTTGAGAATTGGTGAAAGTAGCTCTCATCTAATCATTTTTACTGTCATTTCCAAGGAGGGCTCCATTTCATACTTAAACAGATATGAAACACGAAAGCTGCTTAGCTGCTGACTCTGTTCTGGAAATGTCTTTGCTGTTAGGAGCTGATGGTCTGAAAATGAAAAAGTGCACATACTCCAAGCCACTGCACATGATATTTCTTTTGCTTTTTAACATGGAAAGATGGTATCAAGTAAATGCATATTGAAGGAGATGATTTTCATCCTTAGTTAAAACATTTTGCAGCATCCAAGTAAGGGAAGGGGCTTTCTGAGTGCATGTAAATTACACTCCTCCTCATTTAAAGCCTGTGTAAATGCAAATCAGACCCTGCGTATGAGAATATCAACCTTAAAATTATATTTTCATTCACAAGACTTCTTTTATTGGCATATATCTTCACACACAGGCACAATTAGGTGCTTCATTTAAATGATGATGAAATACAGTGCTTGTTTCCTGATTGCATCCTATCTTTTCTTTCCAGCGCATGATTGCCAACACTGTCAGGACGGTGAAGTTCTGCCGAAGTCAATCTTTCAGTAAGTGTATTACAACATCTGCACAGTCAGCATTACCATCAGTAGCTACAGTAATTACAATCTGTGTGTAAGAGAATTGAAAAAGCCTGGTTTCCAAGGAATCTTCCCTGTTTGGATCCTCTAATGTTTCTCAGGGTGAACTATCCTTGTGAAAGTTTTAGTAAGCTCATTCTCCTCCATCTCTTTTCAAAGGATGCAAAGGAGGTAAGTTTCTGTGAGGTCTCTGCACAGCCCTCAAATTAGAACAGGTTCAACTTAGCCACTGGGCTCAGAAGCAGTTGAAGTGAGGTCAGCAGACAGAAACACACAGATAGATGCAAGACGCTTGCTTGCATAAACCCTGCTTCTGTAGGAAACCAGGCCAGAAAGATGACTTTATGTGTGACATAACTGCCTAAGGTGATGAATTTAAAATTCGTTTGTCAGTATAATTATCTGAACCTATGTGGGGCCAGGTGAGATGATGGCACTGTGTGATAGCCAGGCTTGCTCTGCTGGTCTTGTCCCAGTTTGGACTCACTGGCACTGCATTTCTCAGTGCTTCACTTGCTTCACCTCACAGCAGCCCTTCTCTTTCTCAACAGAACAGATAGTCTAAAAATATATATTTTTATTCTTTCTATCTGCATCAAAGCATAACTCTTGACTATCAAGGGAGCTTTTTTTCCAGCCCAAGTCTTTTTTCTGGCCATATGTCTTTTAATTTCCATATACTATGGAAATTCCACTATGAGACCTCCACATATGAGTTATTGAGAAATTGAAATGGATTTTCACTATACTGGATATAACAAAATGTCAGTAGTTAGATGTACTGCATCTAAGTCCTTTGCTTGCCGTGTATTTGTATAGTGGATGCGTCAGTATCTTTCTATTGGAGAAGTTTGTGAAGTTACCTACCACACATTTCGTTAAATTGTAAGCTGTCCACTGTGAGGCTGAAGATACTCAAATTGGGAGTTAGTGGTATTTCGTTATTGTTGTAGGAGTACTTACAGTGCAGTTATACTGAATACTGTAAATAGGTGGTAAACTTTGAGTCTTGAATGGGACAGCCGTGAAGCACTGTGTTACACAGTATTACAGAGATTTAATACTGAGATAGAAACGGGAATTTTTCATGAAAGGAGGCTTAAATCTATTATATATTTTTGAACCAGTGTGAACGCTGCTGGTTCAAAAGCAAATAAGAAGCTTTAAATCATGCTAGTTAGTTATTGAATTTATAGTTATTGACAGGTAAGGCGATGTATAAAACCGTAACCAAAGCCATCAATTCCAGTAAATGTAGCTACAGATATCTGGGAGGAAAAGTTAATTTGTAGGGGCAGTAACCAGAAAGACTATCAGATATGAAGGAAAGGTTTCAAAGAGAGAGATTTCTAAATATTTTCTTTTTAACTCACCAGGATCTGGTGCTTCCTGTGACAGCTTGTAATGAGTTATGCATTCTGTTCAGGCATTTGTTCATTTAAGTGTATCAATCCTACATCATTTCTCTTTCACTAGATCCTGACGCAGCCCTAGCTAATAAGAACCATCAGGATGTTCGGAGCTATGTGAGGCAATTAAATGTGATTGACAACCAGAGAACTTTATCACAGATGTCTCACCGACTAGAGCCGCGTCGGGCATAAACATTTGAGGCAATGATGAGAAATGATCTTTTATCCTGTCAAGGTCACTTGTTAAGAACTTCACTTTCTCTGCGACTGCACTGCCACTACAAAAATAAGCAAAAATGTATTGTAAGGTCTTAGGCAACGCACAATGTACTGCCTGTCAGAGAACTTTGGCTGAGAAAGAATTTATGCACTGTAGCTCTAAGGGTGGCCATGTTGTGTACTATTAACTCATTTTAAAGTGCAGTAAATGATTTTTGTATGAATTTTAAAAAAGGGGAAGAAGAAAAATAGTTTAAAATGCACAAAAAAATAAGGCTCCTAACACTTCTAAGGGAGCTAGTGTTTTTCTCTCTAACAAAAATTATATGTTTTATAATTTCTTGCCTAGGTCAGGAAAGAACTGACAGTTTTGCTTCCCCAGTTACTGTTGATCTCAATACGAGATGTATGTAAGCATCTGATGAAAGAGCAGAGGTTTGGGAGAATTGTCCAAGGTATAATTCCATTCAGGGAATACTTAAAAATTTCCCTTTGAAATACAGCAGATACTAAAAAAAAATTCTAATGTTATTCACACTGCCTACTACTTCAAGCAGTGTGGCCACTTCAGAAAACTGACAGGACTGAAAATATTTTGAACGGTAACTAGATTAATCTGTGTTTACATTTTATTTCTTTTTTTAAACTATCAGGTTTTTACAAAATCCCACTATGAATTAGTAAGGCTGTCAAAATCATCAATAGCATAAAGGTAGCAAAAGACTGGTTCAAAATGAGCACAATATGCACAAACAGATTTCATGAGAATAGTTTCCTGGACATCAGAACCTTCAGCTATGATTAATACTGGCTGGCTAACATGTATTTTCTGGTCTTAAGCATTTACAAATATCTAAATTTTCATCCAATTGTTTTGCACTTTCAACAGACTGTAAATAAATATTAATTCATTATGTTGTAGAATATTTATTTATGTAGTAGCCATTGTGCAAAAATAATTGTTTTATTTATTTTGTTTAGCATGTTCTCAAGTGCAGCTTTTGTCTTTATACTTTGTGTGCATCTCATGTGTAGGAACTGTGTGATGTGTTTTCTGTAAATAACACTCAGTACCTTATTAAACGTAATTGCTGGAAAGGTTTGGTCACTGGCCTTATTTGCACATTCAGCTTCGTTCCTGCATAAGTCCTGGTGCTTCTTGGCAGTTACAGTAAATTCACTTGTATTTTGCTGGGCCTTGAGACCACACGTAGCCCACATCTACGCTGGTGGAGATGACCACCATAAACCCAGTGCGATGCACCCCTGCCACAGCAGAGCTGTAGCACTGCAGTTCAACGCCAGCTCGTTCAGGCTAAGAAGGGCCCTGACACTCCCACGTAAAGACAGAAACCATTTATAGTGGAAAGTTTTAAATGAAGAAGTGATGAATTCTTAATTTAAGTTAACTCAGAAGTTTGTCATCCTCATTCACAAATGTGAACACTCCAACCTACTGACCTCAGACAAGATTTTACCTCGAGTAAGACCTTGGCTGATGTGGCACCTGGGAGGCCCCTGGCTCCTGCCCTCCAGAGGACCCAGAACCACAGAGTGATCTGGTCAGGCCCCTTTCCCATCAGGATCTGTAGTGATCATCTGAACACTCCTGGGATGGCTGTGCTACTGCTGAGCAAGCACATGTGGGGCCTGGCAGATGCCAAGGAAATAATAATGTTTACATGGCCAAAGTCTTTCCTATTGCATTCGCACAGGCTCTGCTCAGGGAAGTTGAATGTCATAAAATCAATTAAGCCCGATATTAGAAGCTGCAGGTATTTTCTCATAATTAAGTTTCAGAGATTGATACAGACTACCTCTCAGATGTAGAGTATGCTTTTCTTGGAGTCGACCAGGATGCTGTACTGTCAGTGTACACATAAAGATTATATTTTTTAATCTCTAAACAATAATTTCAACCTTTTAGTTAAAACAAAGTCTGCAAAAGCTGAGGATCACCAGGGAAATACTGACATGCCAGGCTGCTAGCTGTTCTGTACCTGCATTCTGCAAAGGAAAGAATTACACGGTTAAGAAATATTCTGCAGCATGATGACATAATTTATTTTAACTTTGCTGTCTGACTAGAAGTTCAAGATGATTCAGAGGAAAACCAGCTAAAACCATAGAGACAAGTTTCTGTCTTGTTATTTCAAGTGATAAATATTTCTTATTTTCCTTTGTACTGCTCTATGAGTATACTTTGTATAGCTTTTTCAGATGCAGAATCTTCCCAGAAGCAAAGCATGCATTAGAGTAAACTTCAGGGACAGAATTAATTTGTAAGATGTTTTTATTTTTACAATCAATACGTAACATTTCTGAGTTCATGATTTTATTTGTTCCAGATTTATTCCTATTGTTTGGACTTTCATTTATTACTGTGTTAACTGGTCTATAAAGCTGCCAAGTTTGAACTTGGCTCAGCACAAAGGCTGATTCTTCATCCATTTAATGTGTTTTTATCCCCTTTATTTATTCTTTTATTCCTTAGAACCTCTAACTGCCTTGCTTATTTGTTGCCAAACAGTCTCTATCACATAGATACATCCCAGTGATTCAGAGATTTTATGGCACCTCTGTATCAACAAATAAATGCAGTTTACCTATCTCAATGAAACTGGTGTCTGGCATTTTTAAATTTTCCAATAAGAGGTACTGTATAAATAACAGCTCGCTATCTGTGCATCTAACTCATTCGAGTGGCTCAGATAGTTGCTATGGCACTGATTGCAGCCTGCATACCTAGAGATTAAATGAATTAAGCTACCTTCTGGCCCTAGGATCTGTGTGGGGCTCCTCTCATTCCTGTTGTTGACTTTACAACTGGAAAGCAGCTGCTGATCCATTGCTTTTGCTGCCTGAAGCCTCAGTGTCACAATAGCACAAAGAATGAACAGGAACTCCAGAAACATTGAAATATTAATGCCCCTATCACCTTCACCCTGCGCATGCAGCCACCAGTCACAACTCCCTGCATGGGAGCACTCTGCTGGGTCCATGCTGGGTGAGTTGCAGCATGCTGCTTGGCCTGATTTTGGCATGTACCAACTCCATAGCATAGAAGTGCCCAGGCATGATCTGGTGGGGCATTCTCATTGAAAATGGGGAGACATTTGGCCTGTCTGCATTTTCCCCTTGCAGCCCTTAAGGGACCTCGAGGTTTCACACCCCATTCCATACTGCTTGAGAAGGTACTTATGTCAGCACTTCAGACTGCACAAATGTAAACCTATTCAAAACAAGGACTACACCTTAGGGTCTTGGGGACCAAGAGGACTTAAAGCCAGCTCATGGCCCAGAGCTCCTGTCCCTGTTTTCTTCTGCCAAAGTCACAGCAGCGCTTTTGAGATGAGAGGTGATCTGAGGCAGCATCCATGATCTTTTTTCTGGGGACAAGTGAGGTTCCAGATTCCAGAGTCTGTACAGTAACATCTTGGGCATTTTGGAAAACATCTAACAGAATCCCACAACTGATACAGGTTTTGGCAGTAAGTATGGAGCATCAACATCTCTACTAAGGGCTACAGAGTCAAAAGAGTTACAAGATTGTGCTCTCCCCTCCACAGCACATTTTCCTGTTGTAGCTTTGTTAGGATTTATTGTTTTTCTCCATGCTTAGCTCTGGTGCTGGTCAGCACTGTATAGAGCCATGGAACAAAAGCTAAATCCAGGGAGACTGAGCCCAGAGTACCAGAAGGCTATTGCAGTTTGGTAAAGGCAGGATCCAGACACTTTGTTTTAACCTGATCAACTGTAAAGACAAGTTACTGCCAGACAAAAGAGTTCAGATGTGTTTGCAGGACTCTTAGAGGTTTTTGCATTTTTTCCTCCTAAGGAAAGTGCTGTGAAGGTGCATGGCCTCAGCAGACAGAATACAAAGACACAGAGACAAAAAAAAAATCCCTCTTTTCAAATACACGGTGGCAAAACAATCTTTTAGGTACGAGAAGTTTAAATATAATTTAAAAATCTTACAACATAAGTCAGAAAGAAATCAAAAGGTTTAAGCTGCAGGGATTCCAAAAGAGATAATGAATATTGCTTAAAAAAAAAAAAAAAAAAAAAAAAAAAAAAA